>NW_025745222.1:417798-520298 GCF_021184085.1 Oncorhynchus gorbuscha | reverse complement strand
CTCTCTGCTCTCTCTTTCCTCTCTGCTCTCTCTTTCCTCTCTGCTCTCTCTCCTCTCTTCCTCTCTCCTCTCTCTTTCCTCTCTCTCTCTGCTCTCTCTTTCCTCTCTCCTCTCTCTCCTCTCTGCTCTCTCTGTCCTCTCTGCTCTCTCTTTCCTCTCTGCTCTCTCTTTGCTCTCTCTCTGCTCTCTCTGCTCTCTTTCCTCTCTGCTCTCTCTTTCCTCTCTGCTCTCTCTTTCCTCTCTGCTCTCTCTTTCCTCTCTCCTCTCTGCTCTCTCTTTCCTCTCTTTCCTCTCTCCTCTCTGCTCTCTCTTTCCTCTCTGCTCTCTCTTTCCTCTCTGCTCTCTCTTTCCTCTCTGCTCTCTCTTTCCTCTCTGCTCTCTCTCTGCTCTCTCTTTGCTCTCTCTTTCCTCTCTGCTCTCTCTTTCCTCTCTTTCCTCTCTTTCCTCTCTGCTCTCTCTTTCCTCTCTCCTCTCTGCTCTCTCTTTCCTCTCTCTCTCTCTCTCCTCTCTGTCTCTGTCTCCTCTCTCTCTCTTATCTCCCCCATTCTCAAACCTCACATCACAACTAGGAATACACCAATCAATCAACCAATCAAGAAATCACTCAATCAATAATCCAACCAATCAATCAATAAATGACTCAATCAATAATACAATCATCCAACCAGTCAATCAACCATCTACCCAGACAACCTGACAAACAGCTAGTAAAACAGCTAGTCAATAATTGTTTAATTAACTGGTGAAAAGCCCTTTAATTCACTAAAGGTCAGATCCCCCTCCCTGCCCCTCCAGTTGGTTCAGTCTATGGAGCATAAATCAGTTGGAACGTTCTAAACACATTTACAGGGGAGGGGAGAGGGCCCATAAAAGCCAAGATGAAGTGGTGAGAGCTGGAGTAGAGAAGAGAGGGGAAGAGAGGAGGCAGTTTAGCAGAGAGGGAGAGGGGACAAGTGACGAGTGCCCTCCCCCGACTCCCCCACCCGACTCTCTCTCTTTTATATATATACCTTTCCTTGTACCAGGGTTCATTCTGTAGTCACTACACACACCACACTACACACACTACACTACACACACCACACACACCACACTACACTACACACACCACACTACACTACACACACATATACACACACATCTACACAGACACTACACTACACTACACAGACACTACACTACACAGACACTACACTACACAGACACTACACTATAATAATAATATAATATATGCCATTTAGCAGACGCTTTTATCCAAAGCGACTTACAGTCATGTGTGCATACATTCTACGTATGGGTGGTCCCGGGGATCGAACCCACTACCCTGGCGTTACAAGCGCCATGCTCTACCAACTGAGCTACAGAAGGACCACTACACAGACACTACACTACACACACATCTACACTACACTACACTACACTACACTACACTACACTACACTACACTACACCACACAGACACTACACTACACTACACTACACTACACTACACACACTACACTACACACACCACACTACACTACACACACTACACTACACACACCACACTACACTACACACACTACACTACACTACACACCACACTACACTACACTACACAGACACTACACTACACAGACACTACACTACACACACTACACTACACAGACACTACACTACACACACATATACACACACTACACTACACACACATCTACACTACACTACACTACACTACACTACACTACACTACACTACACTACACCACACAGACACAGACACACACAGACACACACAGACACACACAGACACACACAGACACAGACAGACACAGACACTACACTACACTACACTACACTACACTACACTACACTACACTACACTACACTACACACACCACACTACACTACACACACATATACACACACATATACACACACACCACACTACACTACACAGACACGACACTACACTACACAGACACTACACTACACAGACACGACACTACACAGACACTACACTACACAGACACTACACTACACAGACACTACACTACACAGACACTACACTACACACACATATACACACACTACACTACACACACATATACACTACACCACACTACACTACACCACACCACACCACACTACACTACACTACACAGACACTACACTACACACACACACACACTACACTACACACACACAGACACTACACTACACTACACACTACACTACACTACACAGACACTACACTACACACACATTACACTACACACACATATACACTACACAGACACAGACACAGACACAGACACAGACACTACACTACACTACACTACACAGACACTACACTACACACACATTACACTACACACACATATACACTACACTACACGACACGACACAGACACAGACACTACACTACACAGACACAGACACAGACACTACACAGACACAGACACAGACACAGACACAGACACAGACACAGACACAGACACAGACACAGACACAGACACAGACACAGACACAGACACAACACTACACTACACTACACTACACCACACACGTCTATGTAGTAATAATAATAATATATGCCATTTAGCAGACGCTTTTATCCAAAGCGACTTACAGTCATGTGTGCATACATTCTACGTATGGGTGGTCCTGGGAATCGAACCCACTACCCTGGCGTTACAAGCGCCATGCTCTACCAACTGAGCTACAGAAGGACCATATGTATTATCAGATTAGTGAGACAACACATACTAGCTGTTAATTTGCTTTTCTCTCGTGTGTGTGTGTGTGTGTGTGTGTGTGTGTGTGTGTGTGTGTGTGTGTGTGTGTGTGTGTGTGTGTGTGTGTGTGTGTGTGTGTGTGTGTGTGTGTGTGTGTGTGTGTGTGTGTGTGTGTGTGTGTGTGTGTGTGTGTGTGTGTGTGTGTGTGTGTGTGTGTGTGTGTGTGTGTGTGTGTGTAGTTTCTAGCAGACCTGGAGTGTAACCCTCTGCTCCGAGACAGTGTGGAGAGTCAGAGGCTTTTAATGGAAGGTAGGACACACAGGCCTTGTCCTAAATCTGTCTTCCCTACTGCTGAAGGTAGGACACACAGGCCTTGTCCTAAATCTGTCTTCCCTACTGCTGAAGGTAGGACACACAGGCCATGTCCCAAATCTGTCTCCAGGGGGCAATAAAAAAAGCCTTCCACAGGGATGCTGGCCCATGTTGACTCTACAAGGTGTTGAAAGCGTTCCACAGGGATGCTGGTCCATGTTGACTCCACAAGGTGTTGAAAGTGTTCCACAGGGATGCTGGTCCATGTTGACTCTACAAGGTGTCTAAAGCGTTCCACAGGGATGCTGACCCATGTTGACTCTACAAGGTGTTGAAAGCCTTCCACAGGGATGCTGGTCCATGTTGACTCTACAAGGTGTCTAAAGCGTTCCACAGAGATGCTGGTCCATGTTGACTCTACAAGGTGTTGAAAACGTTCCACAGGGATGCTGGTCCATGTTGACTCCACAAGGTGTTGAAAGCGTTCCACAGGGATGCTGGTCCATGTTGACTCTACAAGGTGTTGAAAGCCTTCCACAGGGATGCTGGTCCATGTTGACTCCAACGCTTCCCACAAGTTGTGTCAAGTTTGCTGGATGTCCTTTGGGTGGTGGACCATTCTTGGGGCGGAAGGGTAGCCTAGTAGTTAGAGTGTTGGACTAGTAACCGGAAGGTTGCAAGTTCAAACCCCGAGCCGACAGGGTACAAATCTGTCGTTCTGCCCCTGAACAAGGCAACCCACTGTTCCTAGGCCGTCATTGAAAATAAGAATTTGTTCTTAAGTGACTTGCCTGGTTAAATAAAGGTAAAATAAATAAAAAATAAAAATACACACGGGAAACTGTTGAGCGTGGAAATCCCAGCAGCGTTGCAGTTTTTGACACACTCAAACCGGTGCTCCTGGCACCTCCTACCTGCTACTGGTGCTCCTGGCACCTCCTACCTGCTACTGGTGCTCCTGGCACCTCCTACTGGTGCTCCTGGCACCTCCTACTGTTGCTCCTGGCACCTCCTACCAAACCCCCGTTCAAAGGCACATCAATCTGTTGATGTCATACAAATAAATGTGTTCATTTATAGATGAATGTTATTAATGAATGTATTGATGAATGTTATTAATGAATGTATTGATGAATGTTATTAATGAATGTATTGATGAATGTTATTAATGAATGTTATTAATGAATGTATTGATGAATGTTATTAATGAATGTATTGATGAATGTTATTAATGAATGTATTGATGAATGTATTGATGAATGTTATTAATGTATTGATGAATGTATTGATGAATGTTATTAATGTATTGATGAATGTATTGATGAATGTTATTAATGTATTGATGAATGTATTGATGAATGTTATTAATGTATTGATGAATGTATTGATGAATGTATTGATGAATGTATTGATGAATGTATTGATGAATGTAATGATGAATGTAATGATGAATGTATTGATGAATGTATTGATGAATGTATTGATGAATGTATTGATGAATGTATTGATGAATGTAATGATGAATGTAATGATGAATGTATTGATGAATGTATTGATGAATGTAATGATGAATGTTATTAATGTATTGATGAATGTATTGATGAATGTAATGATGAATGTATTGATGAATGTATTGATGAATGTTATTAATGTATTGATGAATGTATTGATGAATGTATTGATGAATGTAATGATGAATGTATTGATGAATGTAATGATGAATGTAATGATGAATGTAATGATGAATGTAATGATGAATGTATTGATGAATGTATTGATGAATGTATTGATGAATGTATTGATGAATGTGATGATGAATGTATTGATGAATGTATTGATGAATGTATTGATGAATGTATTGATGAATGTATTGATGAATGTATTGATGAATGTTATTAATGTATTGATGAATGTATTGATGAATGTATTGATGAATGTAATGATGAATGTATTGATGAATGTATTGATGAATGTATTGATGAATGTATTGATGAATGTATTGATGAATGTAATGATGAATGTATTGATGAATGTAATGATGAATGTATTGATGAATGTATTGATGAATGTAATGATGAATGTTATTAATGTATTGATGAATGTAATGATGAATGTATTGATGAATGTATTGATGAATGTATTGATGAATGTAATGATGAATGTTATTAATGTATTGATGAATGTATTGATGAATGTATTGATGAATGTAATGATGAATGTATTGATGAATGTAATGATGAATGTATTGATGAATGTATTGATGAATGTATTGATGAATGTATTGATGAATGTATTGATGAATGTAATGATGAATGTATTGATGAATGTAATGATGAATGTTATTAATGTATTGATGAATGTATTGATGAATGTATTGATGAATGTATTGATGAATGTATTGATGAATGTAATGATGAATGTATTGATGAATGTAATGATGAATGTATTGATGAATGTATTGATGAATGTAATGATGAATGTTATTAATGTATTGATGAATGTATTGATGAATGTATTGATGAATGTATTGATGAATGTATTGATGAATGTATTGATGAATGTATTGATGAATGTAATGGATGTAATGATGAATGTATTGATGAATGTATTGATGAATGTTATTAATGTATTGATGAATGTATTGATGAATGTATTGATGAATGTTATTAATGTATTGATGAATGTAATGGATGTAATGATGAATGTATTGATGAATGTTATTAATGTATTGATGAATGTAATGGATGTAATGATGAATGTATTGATGAATGTATTGATGAATGTTATGAATGTATTGATGAATGTTATTAATGTATTGATGAATGTAATGGATGTAATGATGAATGTATTGATGAATGTTATTAATGTATTGATGAATGTTATTAATGTATTGATGAATGTAATGGATGTAATGATGAATGTATTGATGAATGTATTGATGAATGTTATGAATGTATTGATGAATGTTATTAATGTATTGATGAATGTAATGGATGTAATGATGAATGTATTGATGAATGTTATTAATGTATTGATGAATGTTATTAATGTATTGATGAATGTAATGAATGTTATTAATGAATGTATTGATGAATGTATTGATGAATGTATTGATGAATGTATTGATGAATGTTATTAATGTATTGATGAATGTATTGATGAATGTAATGATGAATGTATTGATGAATGTATTGATGAATGTATTGATGAATGTAATGATGAATGTTATTAATGTATTGATGAATGTAATGGATGTATTGATGAATGTATTGATGAATGTATTGATGAATGTATTGATGAATGTAATGATGAATGTATTGATGAATGTATTGATGAATGTAATGATGAATGTATTGATGAATGTAATGATGAATGTATTGATGAATGTAATGATGAATGTATTGATGAATGTAATGAACATAATGATGAACGTATTGATGAATGTATTGATGAATGTTATGAATGTATTGATGAATGTATTGATGAATGTTATTAATGTATTGATGAATGTAATGGATGTAATGATGAATGTATTGATGAATGTAATGATGAATGTTATTAATGTATTGATGAATGTAATGGATGTAATGATGAATGTAATGGATGTAATGATGAATGTATTGATGAATGTTATTAATGTATTGATGAATGTTATTAATGTATTGATGAATGTATTGATGAATGTATTGATGAATGTATTGATGAATGTATTGATGAATGTATTGATGAATGTAATGATTAATGTATTGATGAATGTATTGATGAATGTATTGATGAATGTATTGATGAATGTATTGATGAATGTATTGATGAATGTAATGATGAATGTAATGATGAATGTTATTAATGTATTGATGAATGTATTGATGAATGTATTGATGAATGTAATGATGAATGTATTGATGAATGTATTGATGAATGTAATGGATGTATTGATGAATGTATTGATGAATGTATTGATGAATGTTATTAATGTATTGATGAATGTTATTAATGAATGTAATGATGAATGTAATGATGAATGTATTGATGAATGTTATTAATGTATTGATGAATGTAACTAATGTATTGATGAATGTATTGATGAATGTATTGATGAATGTAATGATGAATGTAACTAATGTATTGATGAATGTATTGATGAATGTATTGATGAATGTAATGATGAATGTATTAATGAATGTAATGGTCAATGTAATGATGAATGTATTAATGAATGTATTGATGAATGTTATTAATGAATGTATTGATGAATGTTATTAATGAATGTATTGATGAATGTAATGATGAATGTATTGATGAATGTAACTAATGTATTGATGAATGTATTGATGAATGTAACTAATGTATTGATGAATGTATTGATGAATGTATTGATGAATGTATTGATGAATGTATAGATGAATGTTATTGATGAATGTAATGATGAATGTATTGATGAATGTAATGATGAATGTAATGATGAATGTATTAATGAATGTAATGGTCAATGTAATGATGAATGTATTGATGAATGTATTGATGAATGTTATTAATGTATTGATGAATGTATTGATGAATGTAATGATGAATGTATTAATGAATGTATTGATGAATGTATTGATGAATGTATTGATGAATGTATTGATGAATGTATTGATGAATGTATTGATGAATGTATTGATGAATGTATTGATGAATGTATTGATGAATGTATTAATGAATGTATTAATGAATAATGTAATGATGAATGTATTGATGAATGTATTGATGAATGTATTGATGAATGTATTGATGAATGTATTGATGAATGTATTGATGAATGTATTGATGAATGTAACTAATGTATTGATGAATGTATAGATGAATGTTATTAATGTATTGATGAATGTAATGATGAATGTAATGATGAATGTAATGATGAATGTATTGATGAATGTATTGATGAATGTATTGATGAATGTATTAATGAATGTAATGGTCAATGTAATGATGAATGTATTGATGAATGTTATTAATGTATTGATGAATGTATTGATGAATGTATTGATGAATGTATTGATGAATGTAATGATGAATGTATTAATGAATGTAATGGTCAATGTAATGAATGTATTGATGAATGTTATTAATGTATTGATGCATGTATTGATGAATGTATTAATGAATGTATTGATGAATGTAATGATGAATGTAATGATGAATGTATTGATGAATGTTATTAATGTATTGATGAATGTATTGATGAATGTATTGATGAATGTATTGATGAATGTATTGATGAATGTTATTGATGAATGTTATTGATGGATGTATTGATGGATGTATTGATGGATGTATTGATGGATGTATTGATTGACGTATAGATGAATATATAGATGAGTGTATTGATCTGTGGAGTGATGAATGTATTGATTGTATTGTTCAGGTATGAAGTACCATCTCCTACCTCATCGGCGCCCCCTGCTGCAGAGCCCCAGAACCAGACCTCGTAAATCTACTGTAGGAGCCATGTTCGCTGTTGGGGGAATGGACGCTAGCAAAGGTTAGCCTCTGGTGTTCACTGTAATGGGTATGGACGCTAGCAAAGGTTAGCCTCTGGTGTTCACTGTAATGGGTACGGACGCTAGCAAAGGTTAGCCTCTGATGTTCACTGTAATGGGTATGGACGCTACCAAAGGTTAGCTTCTGATGTTCACTGTAATGGGTATGGACGCTACCAAAGGTTAGCCTCGCGTGTGTGTGTGTGTGTGTGTGTGTGTGTGTGTGTGTGTGTGTGTGTGTGTGTGTGTGTGTGTGTGTGTGTGTGTGTGTGTGTGTGTGTGTGTGTGTGTGTGTGTGTGTGTGTGTGTGTGTGTGTGTGTGTGTGTGTGTGTGTGTGTGTGTGTGTGTGTGTGTGTGTGTGTCAGGAGCCACCAGTATAGAGCAGTACTGCCTGCGTCGGGATGCGTGGAGCCAGGTAAACAAATCAACCGTATATTATATATTAAACCTTGTATTTATATTAAATTATATATTATTATATTTTTATATTTTATGTTATATATATTTAACACATTTCCCCCCCAATAAATGAAACCTTATATTTATATTATGATTATATTTTTAAACTTTATATTTGTATTATATTATATGATTGTATATTTAAACCTTATATTTATATGATCTTATATTATATATTATTATATATTTAAACCTTATATTATATTATTATATATTTAAACCTTATATTCTATATTAATATATATTTAAACCTTATATTTATATTCTATATTATTATATATTTAAACCTTATATTTATATGATATATTATTATATATTTAAACCTTATATTTATATTATATATTATTATATATTTAAACCTTATGTTATTATATATTTAAATCTTATATTATTATATATTTAAACCTTATATTTATATTATATATTATTATATATTTAAACCTTATGTTATTATATATTTAAACCTTATATTATTATATATTTAAACCTTATATATTATTATATATTTAAACCTTATATTTAAACCTTATATTTATATTATATATTTAAACCTTATATTTATTTTCTATATTATTATATATTTAAACCTTATATTTATATATTATATTATTATATATTTAAACCTTATAGAATATAAATATATTATTATATATTTAAACCTTATATTTATATTCTATATTATTATATATTTATACCTTATATGAAACACATTTCCCCCCCAACAAATGAAAGTCCATTTGTTTTAACCAAAACTAGAAGGTGAGATTAAAGACCCAAAGCTTTCCAGGTGGCGGTGTTGAGCGGGCGCAGACTCCAGTTCGGGGTGTGTGTGCTGGATCGACGTCTCTACGTGGTCGGGGGTCGGGATGGACTGAAGACCCTCAACACCGTGGAGTGTTACGACCCGGACGGTGGCAGCTGGAGCGTCATGACGCCCATGTCCACACACAGACACGGGCTGGGTGAGAACAGACAGTACGGGTTGTCTGGTACATACTGTGATATCTACATTTACATTTACATTTAAGTCATTTAGCAGACGCTCTTATCCAGAGCGACTTACAAATTGGTGCATTCACCTTATGACATCCAGTGGGACAGTCACTTAACAATAGTGCATCTAAAACTTAGGGGGGTGGGGTGAGAGGGATTACTTAACCTATCCTAGGTATTCCTTAAAGAGGTGGGGTTTCAGGTGTCTCCGGAAGGTGGTGATTGACTCCGCTGTCCTGGCGTCGTGAGGGAGTTTGTTCCACCATTGGGGGGCCAGGGCAGCGAACAGTTTTGACTGGGCTGAGCGGGAGCTGTACTTCCTCAGTGGTAGGGAGGCGAGCAGGCCAGAGGTGGATGAACGCAGTGCCCTTGTTTGGGTGTAGGGCCTGATCAGAGCCTGGAGGTACTGAGGTGCCGTTCCCCTCATATCTATAGGTGTTAATATATAATATCTATAGGTGTTAATATATACTGTGATATCTATAGGTGTTACTATATACTGTGATATCTATAGGTGTTACTATATACTGTGATATCTATAGGTGTTAATATATAATATCTATAGGTGTTAATATATAATATCTATAGGTGTTAATATATAATATCTATAGGTGTTAATATATAATATCTATAGGTGTTAATATATAATATCTATAGGTGTTAATATATAATATCTATAGGTGTTAATATATAATATCTATAGGTGTTAATATATAATATCTATAGGTGTTAATATATACTGTGATATCTATAGGTGTTAATATATAATATCTATAGGTGTTAATATATAATATCTATAGGTGTTAATATATAATATCTATAGGTGTTAATATATAATATCTATAGGTGTTAATATATAATATCTATAGGTGTTAATATATAATATCTATAGGTGTTAATATATAATATCTATAGGTGTTAATATATAATATCTATAGGTGTTAATATATAATATCTATAGGTGTTAATATATAATATCTATAGGTGTTAATATATAATATCTATAGGTGTTAATATATAATATCTATAGGTGTTAATATATAATATCTATAGGTGTTAATATATAATATCTATAGGTGTTAATATATAATATCTATAGGTGTTAATATATAATATCTATAGGTGTTAATATATAATATCTATAGGTGTTAATATATACTGTGATATCTATAGGTGTTAATATATAATATCTATAGGTGTTAATATATAATATCTATAGGTGTTAATATATACTGTGATATCTATAGGTGTTAATATATAACATCTATAGGTGTTAATATATAACATCTATAGGTGTTAATATATACTGTGATATCTATAGGTGTTAATATATACTGTAATATCTATAGGTGTTAATATATAATATCTATAGGTGTTAATATATCATATCTATAGGTG
This sequence comes from Oncorhynchus gorbuscha, assembly GCF_021184085.1. NCBI lineage: Eukaryota > Metazoa > Chordata > Actinopteri > Salmoniformes > Salmonidae > Oncorhynchus > Oncorhynchus gorbuscha. The sequence continues at coordinate 508,897 of NW_025745222.1, read as the reverse complement.
TTAATATATCATATCTATAGGTGTTAATATATCATATCTATAGGTGTTAATATAAACTGTGATATCTATAGGTGTTAATATAAACTGTGATATCTATAGGTGTTAATATAAACTGTGATATCTATAGGTGTTAATATAAACTGTGATATCTATAGGTGTTAATATAAACTGTGATATCTATAGGTGTTAATATATACTGTAATATATATAGGTGTTAATATATACTGTAATATATATAGGTGTTAATATAAACTGTAATATCTATAGGTGTTAATATATACTGTAATATCTATAGGTGTTAATATATACTGTAATATCTATAGGTGTTAATATATACTGTAATATATATAGGTGTTAATATATACTGTGATATATATAGGTGTTAATATATAATATCTATAGGTGTTAATATATACTGTGATATCTATAGGTGTTAATACATAATATCTATAGGTGTTCATATATACTGTGATATCTATAGGTGTTAATATATACTGTGATATCTATACGTGTTAATATATAATATCTATAGGTGTTAATATATAATATCTATAGATGTTAATATATAATATCTATAGGTGTTAATATATAATATCTATAGGTGTTAATATATAATATCTATAGGAGTTAATATATAATATCTATAGGAGTTAATATATAATATCTATAGGTGTTAATATATAATATCTATAGGTGTTAATATATAATATCTATAGGTGTTAATATATAATATCTATAGGTGTTAATATATAATATCTATAGGTGTTAATATATAATATCTATAGGTGTTAATATATAATATCTATAGGTGTTAATATATAATATCTATAGGTGTTAATATAAACTGTAATATCTATAGGAGTTAATATATACTGTGATATCTATAGGTGTTAATATATACTGTGATATCTATAGGTGTTAATATATACTGTGATATCTATAGGTGTTAATATATACTGTGATATCTATAGGTGTTAATATATAATGTGATATCTATAGGTGTTAATATATAATATCTATAGGTGTTAATATATAATATCTATAGGTGTTAATATATAATATCTATAGGTGTTAATATATAATATCTATAGGTGTTAATATATACTGTGATATCTATAGGTGTTAATATATACTGTGATATCTATAGGTGTTAATATATAATATCTATAGGTGTTAATATATAATATCTATAGGTGTTAATATATACTGTGATATCTATAGGTGTTAATATATAATATCTATAGGTGTTAATATATAATATCTATAGGTGTTAATATGTAATATCTATAGGTGTTAATATATACTGTGATATCTATAGGTGTTAATACATAATATCTATAGGTGTTCATATATACTGTGATATCTATAGGTGTTAATATATACTGTGATATCTATACGTGTTAATATATAATATCTATAGGTGTTAATATATAATATCTATAGGTGTTAATATATAATATCTATAGGTGTTAATATATAATATCTATAGGAGTTAATATATAATATCTATAGGAGTTAATATATAATATCTATAGGTGTTAATATATAATATCTATAGGTGTTAATATATAATATCTATAGGTGTTAATATATAATATCTATAGGTGTTAATATAAACTGTAATATCTATAGGAGTTAATTTATACTGTAATATCTATAGGTGTTAATATATACTGTGATATCTATAGGTGTTAATATATACTGTGATATCTATAGGTGTTAATATATACTGTGATATCTATAGGTGTTAATATGTAATATCTATAGGTGTTAATATATACTGTGATATCTATAGGTGTTAATATATCATATCTATAGGTGTTAATATATCATATCTATAGGTGTTAATATATCATATCTATAGGTGTTAATATATCATATCTATAGGTGTTAATATATCATATCTATAGGTGTTAATATATCATATCTATAGGTGTTAATATATAATATCTATAGGTGTTAATATATCATATCTATAGGTGTTAATATATACTGTGATATCTATAGGTGTTAATATATAATATCTATAGGTGTTAATATATAATATCTATAGGTGTTAATATATCATATCTATAGGTGTTAATATATACTGTGATATCTATAGGTGTTAATATATAACATCTATAGGTGTTAATATATCATATATATAGGTGTTAATATATCATATATATAGGTGTTAATATATACTGTAATATCTATAGGTGTTAATATATAACATCTATAGGTGTTAATATATAATATCTATAGGTGTTAATATATACTGTGATATCTATAGGTGTTAATATATAACATCTATAGGTGTTAATATATAATATCTATAGGTGTTAATATATACTGTAATATCTATAGGTGTTAATATATACTGTATCTATAGGTGTTAATATATACTGTGATATCTATAGGTGTTAATATATACTGTAATATCTATAGGTGTGACAGTACTTGAGGGTCCAATGTATGCAGTAGGAGGGCATGATGGGTGGAGCTACCTCAGCACTGTAGAGAGGTGAGTCAGACCCTGTTCATATGACTTTACAGGTCTGGTCATATGTCTCTGTCTCTCTCTGTCTCTCCCTGTGTCTCCCTCTCTCTCCCTGTGTCTCCCTCTCTCTCGGTGTGTCTCCCTCTCTCTCGCTGTGTCTCCCTCTCTCTCGCTGTGTCTCCCTCTCTCTCGCTGTGTCTCCCTCTCTCTCGCTGTGTCTCCCTCTCTCTCGCTGTGTCTCCCCTCTCTCGCTGTGTCTCCCTCTCTCTCGCTGTGTCTCCCTCTCTCTCGCTGTGTCTCCCTCTCTCTCGCTGTGTCTCCCTCTCTCTCGCTGTGTCTCCCTCTCTCTCGCTGTGTCTCCCTCTCTCTCGCTGTGTCTCCCTCTCTCTCGCTGTGTCTCCCTCTCTCTCGCTGTGTCTCCCTCTCTCTCGCTGTGTCTCCCTCTCTCTCGCTGTGTCTCCCTCTCTCTCGCTGTGTCTCCCTCTCTCTCGCTGTGTCTCCCTCTCTCTCGCTGTGTCTCCCTCTCTCTCGCTGTGTGTGTCTCTCCTGTGTCTCCCTCTCTCTCGCTGTGTCTCCCTCTCTCTCGCTGTGTCTCCCTCTCTCTCGCTGTGTCTCCCTCTCTCTCGCTGTGTCTCCCTCTCTCTCGCTGTGTCTCCCTCTCTCTCGCTGTGTCTCCCTCTCTCTCGCTGTGTCTCCCTCTCTCTCGCTGTGTCTCCCTCTCTCTCGCTGTGTCTCCCTCTCTCTCGCTGTGTCTCCCTCTCTCTCGCTGTGTCTCCCTCTCTCTCGCTGTGTCTCCCTCTCTCTCGCTGTGTCTCCCTCTCTCTCGCTGTGTCTCCCTCTCTCTCGCTGTGTCTCCCTCTCTCTCGCTGTGTCTCCCTCTCTCTCGCTGTGTCTCCCTCTCTCTCGCTGTGTCTCCCTCTCTCTCGCTGTGTCTCCCTCTCTCTCGCTGTGTCTCCCTCTCTCTCGCTGTGTCTCCCTCTCTCTCGCTGTGTCTCCCTCTCTCTCGCTGTGTCTCCCTCTCTCTCGCTGTGTCTCCCTCTCTCTCGCTGTGTCTCCCTCTCTCTCGCTGTGTCTCCCTCTCTCTCGCTGTGTCTCCCTCTCTCTCGCTGTGTCTCCCTCTCTCTCGCTGTGTCTCCCTCTCTCTCGCTGTGTCTCCCTCTCTCTCGCTGTGTCTCCCTCTCTCTCGCTGTGTCTCCCTCTCTCTCGCTGTGTCTCCCTCTCTCTCGCTGTGTCTCCCTCTCTCTCGCTGTGTCTCCCTCTCTCTCGCTGTGTCTCCCTCTCTCTCGCTGTGTCTCCCTCTCTCTCGCTGTGTCTCCCTCTCTCTCGCTGTGTCTCCCTCTCTCTCGCTGTGTCTCCCTCTCTCTCGCTGTGTCTCCCTCTCTCTCGCTGTGTCTCCCTCTCTCTCGCTGTGTCTCCCTCTCTCTCGCTGTGTCTCCCTCTCTCTCGCTGTGTCTCCCCTCTCTCGCTGTGTCTCCCTCTCTCTCGCTGTGTCTCCCTCTCTCTCGCTGTGTCTCCTCTCTCGCTGTGTCTCCCTCTCTCTCGCTGTGTCTCCTCTCTCTCGCTGTGTCTCCCTCTCTCTCGCTGTGTCTCCCTCTCTCTCGCTGTGTCTCCCTCTCTCTCGCTGTGTCTCCCTCTCTCTCGCTGTGTCTCCTCTCTCTCGCTGTGTCTCCCTCTCTCTCGCTGTGTCTCCCTCTCTCTCGCTGTGTCTCCCTCTCTCTCGCTGTGTCTCCCTCTCTCTCGCTGTGTCTCCCTCTCTCTCGCTGTGTCTCCCTCTCTCTCGCTGTGTCTCCCTCTCTCTCGCTGTGTCTCCTCTCTCTCGCTGTGTCTCCCTCTCTCTCGCTGTGTCTCCCTCTCTCTCGCTGTGTCTCCCTCTCTCTCGCTGTGTCTCCCTCTCTCTCGCTGTGTCTCCCTCTCTCTCGCTGTGTCTCCCTCTCTCTCGCTGTGTCTCCTGTGTCTCTCTCTCGCTGTGTCTCCCTCTCTCTCGCTGTGTCTCCCCTCTCTCTCGCTGTGTCTCCCTCTCTCTCGCTGTGTCTCCCTCTCTCTCGCTGTGTCTCCTCTCTCTCGCTGTGTCTCCCTCTCTCTCGCTGTGTCTCCCTCTCTCTCGCTGTGTCTCCCTCTCTCTCGCTGTGTCTCCCTCTCTCTCGCTGTGTCTCCCTCTCTCTCGCTGTGTCTCCCTCTCTCTCGCTGTGTCTCCCTCTCTCTCGCTGTGTCTCCCTCTCTCTCGCTGTGTCTCCCTCTCTCTCGCTGTGTCTCCCTCTCTCTCGCTGTGTCTCCCTCTCTCTCGCTGTGTCTCCCTCTCTCTCGCTGTGTCTCCCTCTCTCTCGCTGTGTCTCCCTCTCTCTCGCTGTGTCTCCCTCTCTCTCGCTGTGTCTCCCTCTCTCTCGCTGTGTCTCCCTCTCTCTCGCTGTGTCTCCCTCTCTCTCGCTGTGTCTCCCTCTCTCTCGCTGTGTCTCCCTCTCTCTCGCTGTGTCTCCCTCTCTCTCGCTGTGTCTCCCTCTCTCTCGCTGTGTCTCCCTCTCTCTCGCTGTGTCTCCCTCGCTGTGTCTCCCTCTCTCTCGCTGTGTCTCCCTCTCTCTCGCTGTGTCTCCCTCTCTCTCGCTGTGTCTCCTCTCTCTCGCTGTGTCTCCCTCTCTCTCGCTGTGTCTCCCTCTCTCTCGCTGTGTCTCCCTCTCTCTCGCTGTGTCTCCCTCTCTCTCGCTGTGTCTCCCTCTCTCTCGCTGTGTCTCCTCTCTCTCGCTGTGTCTCCCTCTCTCTCGCTGTGTCTCCCTCTCTCTCGCTGTGTCTCCCTCTCTCTCGCTGTGTCTCCCTCTCTCTCGCTGTGTCTCCCTCTCTCTCGCTGTGTCTCCCTCTCTCTCGCTGTGTCTCGCTGTGTCTCGCTGTGTCTCGCTGTGTCTCGCTGTGTCTCTCGCTGTGTCTCGCTGTCTCTCGCTGTCGCTGTCTCTGTCTCTCGCTGTCGCTGTCTCTGTCTCTCGCTGTCTCTCTCTCTCGCTGTCTCTGTCTCGCTGTCTCTCTCTCGCTGTCTCTCCCTCTCTCTCTCTCTGTGTGTCTCTCCCTCGCTCTCCCTCTCTCTCTCTCGCTGTCTCTCCCTCGCTCTCTCTCTGTCTCTCTCGCTGTCTCTCCCTCGCTCTCTCTCTGTCTCTCTCTATGTGTTTCTCTCGATATACACTGTGTATGTGTGTGTGTTCCAGGTGGGATCCTCAGGCTCGTCAGTGGAGCTTCATCGCCAGCATGGCAACACCTCGATCTACTGTAGGAGTAGCTGTACTCAGCGGAAAGTAGGTACACACACACACACACACACACACACACACACACACACACACACACACACACACACACACACACACACACACACACACACACACACACACACACACACACACACCGTACTAGGGAGAGGGAGGGAAGGTTAAATACAGTATATATGTGGGCCTTAGAGCAGGTCATTCTATATGTCTACTGTTAGTATTCACTGGTGATGCTGATATGAGAGAGATGGAGATCGTGTGATGGAGCCTCAGGACTCGTGTGATGGAGCCTCAGGACTCGTGTGATGGAGCCTCAGGACTCGTGTGATGGAGCCTCAGGACTCGTGTGATGGAGCCTCAGGACTCGTGTGATGGAGCCTCAGGGCTCGTGTGATGGAGCCTCAGGGCTCGTGTGATGGAGCCTCAGGGCTCGTGTGATGGAGCCTCAGGGCTCGTGTGATGGAGCCTCAGGGCTCGTGTGATGGAGCCTCAGGGCTCGTGTGATGGAGCCTCAGGGCTCGTGTGATGGAGCCTCAGGGCTCGTGTGATGGAGCCTCAGGGCTCGTGTGATGGAGCCTCAGGGCTCGTGTGATGGAGCCTCAGGGCTCGTGTGATGGAGCCTCAGGGCTCGTGTGATGGAGCCTCAGGGCTCGTGTGATGGAGCCTCAGGGCTCGTGTGATGGAGCCTCAGGGGTTATTCCCCCCCCCCCCAGACCGAGAGGGGTTGTTCCCCCCCCCAGACCGAGAGGGGTTGTTCCCCCAGACCGAGAGGGGTTGTTCCCCCCCAGACCGAGAGGGGTTGTTCCCCCCAGACCGAGAGGGGTTGTTCCCCCCCAGACCGAGAGGGGTTGTTCCCCCCACCAGACCGAGAGGGGTTGTTCCCCCCCAGACCGAGAGGGGTTGTTCCCCCCAGACCGAGAGGGGTTGTTCCCCCCCCAGACCGAGAGGGGTTGTTCCCCCCAGACCGAGAGGGGTTGTTCCCCCAGGCCGAGAGGGGTTGTTCCCCCCCAGGCCGAGAGGGGTTGTTCCCCCCCAGACCGAGAGGGGTTGTTCCCCCAGACCGAGAGGGGTTATTCCCCCAGACCGAGAGGGGTTATTCCCCCCCCCCAGACCGAGAGGGGTTATTCCCCCCCCCCAGACCGAGAGGGGTTATTCCCCCCCAGACCGAGAGGGGTTATTAATTAATTATGTCTGTCTGTGTTAAGACAATCAGGTGAAGAGCAGATGATTGTGTGAAGGGTGATAGAATGCTGCACTATTCACACCTTTCTCTCTCTCTGTCTCTCTCTCCCTCTCTCTCTGTCTCTGTCTCTCTCTCTCCCTCTCTCTCTGTCTCTCTCTCCCTCTCTCTCTGTCTCTCTCTCCCCCTCCCTCTGTCTCTCTCCCTCCCTCCCTCCCTCCCTCCCTCCCTCCCTCCGTCTCTCTCCCTCCCTCCGTCTCTCTCTGTCTCTCTCTGTCTCTCTCTGTCTCTCTCTGTCTCTCTCTGTCTCTCTCTGTCTCTGTCTCCTCTCCAGGTTGTATGCAGTAGGGGGTCGTGATGGAAGCTCCTGTCTGCGCTCCGTTGAGTGTTTTGATCCCCACACCAACAGGTGTGTGCAGCTGTGTTTAGTCGTCTTCAACAATGGGTTGTAGTGTGTGTGTGTGTGTGTGTGTGTGTGTGTGTACACACACAGTACCGGTCAAGTGTGGACACACCTACTCATTCCAGGGTTTTTCTTTAATTTCTACTATTTTCTACATTGTATAATAATAGTGAAGACATCAACACTATGAAATAACACATATGGAATCATGTAGTAACCAAAAAATATATATATTTTTATATATATATAAAATATACACTCATCAGTCATAAAAAGCAGGCAGTTTATTAGGTACACCGTCCCATTTACCATAATGGATGGCTCCTACAGACAGGCATCAAGACATTCAGTTACTGTTCCATTGGACAGTTTATTAGGTACACCGTCCCATTCACCATAATGGATGGCTCCTACAGACAGGCATCAAGACATTCAGTTACTGTTCCACCGGACAGTTTATTAGGTACACCGTCCCATTCACCATAATGGAGGGCTCCTACAGACAGGCATCAAGACATTCAGTTACTGTTCCATCGGACAGTTTATTAGGTACACCGTCCCATTCACCATAATGGATGGCTCCTACAGACAGGCATCAAGACATTCAGTTACTGTTCCATTGGACTTTAGACTGGGCAACACGTGTGAAACTAAGTGACTGAGCGGGGTGTGATGGGCGGGGCCAGGCACGCCGGATTCAGGATGTCAGAAACGGATGCGGATTGGCTATTGCAGCAGATGCCCTCCTGGGCTTTAAACAGACGACAGTGTCTAGGGTTTATACTGAGAATGGTGTGATGATTTTAACAGACAGTCCTGTGTGAAAACGGCACCATGATGAGAGAGGTGGAAGGAAAATGGTAATAATTGTGCCGGGTAAGAGGTGGGCCACAAACAGCCGTAGAACGTTTCTGACACCTTGTCTCTGAAAACACTGTCGCTGCTCGAGCATCTCTGAAAACACTGTCGAATAATTCAGGCTGTTCTGGATAGGTTGGAGTCATTAAAACGTGTTTTTCGCTATTGACCCTTGATACCAGTAGAGCAACGTGTTCATGCCCCGAATAATTCAGGCTGTTCTGGATAGGTTGGAGTCATTAAAACTCGTTTTTCGCTATTGACCCTTGATAACAGTTGAAGAACATTTGAATGCCACAGGATGTCTGAAACACTGTCGCTGACCGAGATTAAATCAACATCCCTGTAGAACGTTTCTGACACCTTGTAGAATCCACGCCCCAAATAATTCAGGCTGTTCTGGATAGGCGTTTCCTAAAAAAATCGACCGGTTCTACAAGTCTGACCAGGGTGTGTATCTGAGACTTGTAGAATCCACACCCCAAATAATTCAGGCTGTTCTGGATAGGCGTTTCCTAATAAACCGACCAGGGTGTGTATCTGTGAATGAGAATGAGGTTGTTGTTGTGTGGCCTCCTCACCGCCAGGTGGAGCTGCTGCGCTCCGATGGCGAAGCGTCGCGGCGGGGTGGGCGTGGCTACCTGGAACGGTTTCCTGTACGCTATTGGAGGACATGACGCTCCCGCCTCCAGCCTGGCATCACGACTCAGCGACTGTGTGGAGAGGTCAGTTGGTCGGGGGTCGGGGGTGTGTGTGTTAAGTGTTTTAGATAATTGTGCTATAAATGTTGAGCAAATATTGGCGCAGTTATAGAGATATTCAACAATGTGTGTGTGTGTGTGTGGTGTGTGTGTGTGTGTGTGTGTGTGTGTGTGTGTGTGTGTGTGTGTGTGTGTGTGTGTGTGTGTGTGTGTGTAGGTACGACCCCCAGACTGATGCGTGGACGGCGGTAGCCCCCATGAGCGTCAGTCGTGACGCTGTCGGTGTGTGTCTCCTTGGAGACTGTCTCTATGCGGTCGGTGGTTACGATGGAACGGTGTACCTGAACACTGTCGAGGCCTACGATCCCCAGACCAACGAGTGGACACAGGTATACACACACACACACACACACACACACACACACACACACACACACACACACACACACACACACACACACACACACACACACACACACACACACACACACACACACACACACACACACACACACACACATTGTTGAATATCTCTATACCTCACAATATCTCACAACCCTTCAGGTATACACACGCCTGACTACTGTCGAGGCTATCCATAGTCACTTTAATAACTCTACCCCCTGGTTATTATCTATCTAATAACTCTATCCCCTGGTTATTATCTATCCATAGTCACTTTAATAACTCTACCCCCTGGTTATTATCTATCCATAGTCACTTTAATAACTCTGCCCCCTGGTTATTATCTATCCATAGTCACTTTAATAACTCTACCCCCTGGTTATTATCTATCCATAGTCACTTTAATAACTCTACCCCCTGGTTATTATCTATCCATAGTCACTTTAATAACTCTACCCCCTGGTTATTATCTATCTAATAACTCTACCCCTGGTTATTATCTATCCATAGTCACTTTAATAACTCTACCCCTGGTTATTATCTATCTAATAACTCTACCCCCTGGTTATTATCTATCCATAGTCACTTTAATAACTCTACCCCTGGTTATTATCTATCCATAGTCACTTTAATAACTCTACCCCCTGGTTATTATCTATCTAATAACTCTACCCCTGGTTATTATCTATCTAATAACTCTACCCCTGGTTATTATCTATCTAATAACTCTACCCCCTGGTTATTATCTATCCATAGTCACTTTAATAACTCTACCCCCTGGTTATTATCTCTACCCCCTGGTTATTATCTATCTAATAACTCTACTCCCTGGTTATTATCTATCCATAGTCACTTTAATAACTCTACTCCCTGGTTATTATCTATCTAATAACTCTACTCCCTGGTTATTATCTATCCATAGTCACGTTAATAACTCTACCCCCTGGTTATTATCTATCTAATAACTCTACTCCCTGGTTATCTATCTAATAACTCTACTCCCTGGTTATTATCTATCCATAGTCACTTTAATAACTATACTCCCTGGTTATTATCTATCCATAGTCACTTTAATAACTCTACCCCCTGGTTATTATCTATCTAATAACTCTACTCCCTGGTTATTATCTATCCATAGTCACTTTAATAACTCTACTCCCTGGTTATTATCTATCTAATAACTCCACCCCCTGGTTATTATCTATCCATAGTCACTTTAATAACTCTACCCCCTGGTTATTATCTATCCATAGTCACTTTAATAACTCTACCCCCTGGTTATTATCTATCTAATAACTCTACCCCCTGGTTATTATCTATCTAATAACTCTACTCCCTGGTTATTATCTATCCATAGTCACTTTAATAACTATACCCCCTGGTTATTATCTATCTAATAACTCTATCCCCTGGTTATTATCTATCCATAGTCACTTTAATAACTCTACACCCTGGTTATTATCTATCCATAGTCACTTTAATAACTCTACCCCCTGGTTATTATCTAATAACTCTACCCCCTGGTTATTATCTAATAACTCTACCCCCTGGTTATTATCTATCCATAGCCACTTTAATAACTCTACCCCCTACACCTGTTGTATTCAGCATTTCACTGTGAGGTCTACTACACCTGTTGTATTCAGCATTTCACTGTAAGGTCTACTACACCTGTTGTATTCAGCATTTCACTGTAAGGTCTACTACACCTGTTGTATTCAGCATTTCACTGTGAGGTCTACTACACCTGTTGTATTCAGCATTTCACTGTAAGGTCTACTACACCTGTTGTATTCAGCATTTCACTGTGAGGTCTACTACACCTGTTGTATTCAGCATTTCACTGTGAGGTCTACTACACCTGTTGTATTCAGCATTTCACTGTAAGGTCTACTACACCTGTTGTATTCAGCATTTCACTGTAAGGTCTACTACACCTGTTGTATTCAGCATTTCACTGTGAGGTCTACTACACCTGTTGTATTCAGCATTTCACTGTGAGGTCTACTACACCTGTTGTATTCAGCATTTCACTGTAAGGTCTACTACACCTGTTGTATTCAGCATTTCACTGTGAGGTCTACTACACCTGTTGTGTTCAGCATTTCACTGTGAGGTCTACTACACCTGTTGTATTCAGCATTTCACTGTAAGGTCTACTACACCTGTTGTATTCAGCATTTCACTGTAAGGTCTACTACACCTGTTGTATTCAGCATTTCACTGTGAGGTCTACTACACCTGTTGTATTCAGCATTTCACTGTAAGGTCTACTACACCTGTTGTATTCAGCATTTCACTATGAGGTCTACTACACCTGTTGTATTCAGCATTTCACTGTGAGGTCTACTACACCTGTTGTATTCAGCATTTCACTGTAAGGTCTACTACACCTGTTGTATTCAGCATTTCACTGTAAGGTCTACTACACCTGTTGTATTCAGCATTTCACTGTGAGGTCTACTACACCTGTTGTATTCAGCATTTCACTGTGAGGTCTACTACACCTGTTGTATTCAGCATTTCACTGTGAGGTCTACTACACCTGTTGTATTCAGCATTTCACTGTGAGGTCTACTACACCTGTTGTGTTCAGCATTTCACTGTGAGGTCTACTACACCTGTTGTATTCAGCATTTCACTGTGAGGTCTACTACACCTGTTGTATTCAGCATTTCACTGTGAGGTCTACTACACCTGTTGTATTCAGCATTTCACTGTGAGGTCTACTACACCTGTTGTATTCAGCATTTCACTGTGAGGTCTACTACACCTGTTGTATTCAGCATTTCACTGTGAGGTCTACTACACCTGTTGTATTCAGCATTTCACTGTGAGGTCTACTACACCTGTTGTATTCAGCATTTCACTGTGAGGTCTACTACACCTGTTGTATTCAGCATTTCACTGTGAGGTCTACTACACCTGTTGTATTCAGCATTTCACTGTGAGGTCAAATTTGATTTGATTTGTTCCTTCCTGTGTTTCTCCTCTAGGTGGCTCCACTGTGTCTGGGCCGGGCTGGGGCCTGTGTGGTGGCTGTCAAACTGTGAACACACACACACCTGAACACACCTGAACACTCACACACCTGAACACTCACACACCTGAACACTCACACACCTGAACACACCTGAACACTCTTTGGACCCTCCCCATTCCTCCTTGTCTCCAGGGTTACCTCCAGTGGGAGTTTAACTGAAACATTCCACTAAAACCAGGAGGACATTATAGACATTGAGTTGGAGAGGAGATTACTGACTACAGATTGAAGAGCTCTCTCTGTCTCTCTCCTCCCCTCTCTGTCTCTCTCCTCCCCTCTCTGTCTCTCTCCTCCCCTCTCTGTCTCTCTCCTCCCCTCTCTGTCTCTCTCCTCCCCTCTCTGTCTCTCTCCTCCCCTCTCTGTCTCTCTCCTCCCCTCTCTGTCTCTCTCCTCCCCTCTCTGTCTCTCTCTCCTCCCCTCTCTGTCTCTCTCCTCCCTCTCTGTCTCTCTCCTCCCCTCTCTGTCTCTCTCCTCCCCTCTCTGTCTCTCTCCTCCCCTCTCTGTCTCTCTCCTCTCCTCTCTGTCTCTCTCCTCCCCTCTCTGTCTCTCTCTCTTCACCGTCTTTAGGGGGCTCATTATTTTCAGCAAGAAAAGGAAAGGCACACACACACACACACACAATTTAGTATTTAGCCTTTTTACTGCTGACAGAGTGGAGAGATTTAGAGATTAGACAAAAATGAAGACAAATGGGAGGGAGAGAGACTTCACTGTTGTTTTTGTCCCTCTTTTAGTCAGCCTGTCTGTAGTGGCTTCCTTTCTCTTTACCATAGCCACTGCCCAAGCCTGAAGCGGGGTTGTTTGGTACGCATACAGTCCACACTCAAGGTTTCCAAACGGCCAAACATTCCATGACATCCAGGGATATGGTGCAACAAAAATGTTTATTCTTCTTATATCTAACAAATAAATGAGTCTCCAATCAACTTAAAGCACAAAATACTTGATATGGAAAATACATATTATGACCTGTATGTCTGTATGTCTGTCTGTCTGTATGGTCAAAAAACTATACCGCTCCCGCGTCTAGCAAGGACTCCCTCTCCCGAAGGCCCAACTTCCTGCCTTTATCCTAACAAAATTAACACAATACAATGAACAGGCAAGAGGGGGGGCCAAATGTCCGAGTTACACTAACAACAAATTAATATATCTCGATCGGGTAAATATAAATCATAAAGGTACGTACATAATATTTCATCATTTACATTCATATTTAATATATTTACACAAATATACATGGAGCTCCATATGTTCGGTCTTTTATACAAATATGTCCAAATCGGCTCTAACATACCGGCCCCTAATTGTTGACTGCACTGAATGCACAACAATTACTTAATATTCAAACATAGAGCCAATACACACTACATTCTATACCAGAGCACTATTACAGTTTATAGCTATATACAAATATACAAGGTACCATATAGGAAAATAGTCCATAGATCTCAGTCTGAGTTGAAGTGTAAAGGTGTTCAACTTCGAAAAATGTCAAGAGTTTGACATCCAAAAATGTATGACATCAAAGAATGTAAGAGTACGACATCAACGAATCAGAGGTGCACGTGATTCTAAGATGGAGCACTGTGTGTGTGTGTGTGTCACTCCGTCGCCTCAAGGAGCAGACAGAGTTTATTGATAGGTCTCTGTAAGATATTGGTCTTAGTCTTAACCATGACGCTCCGGATAAGACCTTTGGCCCCTGGCAAAGCCTCCACCACACGCCCCATTAGCCAAGAGTTCCTTGGGGCGGTGTCATCGACGATGACCACGAGGTCACCAGGACTGAAGTTTCTCTTAGTTTTGTTCCACTTGTTCCGCTCCTGCATAAGTGGAAGATACTCCCTGATCCATCTCTTCCAGAAGAGCTCAGTGATATATTGTACTTGCTTCCATCTCCTTCGTGAGTATAGGTCGCTTCTCTGGAATAGTCCTGGTGGCAGGACTGGCTTAGCTTTCAGATGAAGCAGATGGTTCGGAGTCAGGGGTTCTAGATCATTAGGGTCATTTGTTACAGTAGTGATTGGTCTGTCGTTCATAATCGCCTCAACTTCACACAAGGCTGTCTGCAAAGACTCATCATCCAGTACTTGCTCTTTAAGGACTGAATAGAGGATCTTTTTCACCAGTCGGATCAACCTCTCCCATACCCCCCCATGGTGGGCTCCAGAGGGAGGGTTGAATGACCATGTCACTCCTTCCTTCAGTAATTCTTTTTGAATCTTGTTGTGATCCAGCTCTTTCATAGCTTCTCCTAGCTCCCTGTGTGTTCCAACAAAGTTGGTGCCATTGTCTGTTCTGATACTTGTTACTGGGCCCCTTCGACAGATGAACCTGCGCAGGGCATTGATGCAGGAATCAGTATCCAGATAACTAGCAACTTCTAGATGGACAGCTCGACTCACGAGGCAAGTAAAGATCACACCATAACGCTTCACATGAACGCGGCCTCGCTTCACCTCTATGGGGCCGAAGTAATCTATGCCCACATGGGTGAAAGGCGGCAAATCAGGTGACACCCGATCTTGTGGAGGGTCGGCCATATTCTGTTCTCCAGCTCTAGCTTGCATCCGCCTGCAAAAGACACAGCTCTTAAGGATCTTCCTTGCTAAAGAGTTGGCACAGGGTATCCAATATCGCTGGCGAAGTCTAGAAAGCATGTGACCTCTCCCAGAGTGGCCAACCTTCTCATGGATGTGGAGTAAGATCAGTCTAGAGATGTAAGAGTCTTTGGGCAGGATCATAGGATTCTTTAGTTCCGTAGGCATAGCAGCTTTGCTTAACCTTCCTCCTACTCTCAGAATCCCATTGTCTACAATTGGATCAAGCTTACAGATTGAGCCACTTCTCTTGGCACATTGTTTTCCTTTCACAACTAGTGCAATTTCTTGTTTAAAGTGATGCCGTTGTTCAAATCGAATGATGACCTTTTCTGCTTCATCTAGGTCGTCCACAGACAGGCTTTCTTTTCCAAACGTCAGTTTGAACTTGTCAATTTGTTCCTTCAGTGAGTTTGTCAGACTCTGATCTGGTCTTGGATCGGTTTGAGTGAGAATTTTCCTTTTCTGGCTTAACTGTAGGAGACGTTTCTTCAGTTTCAGCATCCAGGCAACTGCTTTCTTCAAGCTGTTCCATGTTGAATAGTACTCAATCAGTTTGCTGGTTGGACTCTTTTCTTCCACACTTGTATGGTTTATGATTACGTCTTTTCTCACCTCTGGATCATCCGGAGGGATGGAGCCAATCTCCTCGGGGACTTTCGGCCATTGAGTTTCTGTTTTCTCCAGGAATTCTGGTCCTTTACGCCATCTCTTTGAGTTCAGGAACATTTCAACATGTAATCCTCTTGAGGCATCATCGGCTGGGTTGTGTTTTGAGTTCAAATATCTCCACTGTTTTGCTTTCGATAGGTCACGGATCATAGCAACCCTATTAGCCACAAAGGTATGGAATCTCTTGGTATCATTGCGGATGTATTTTAGCACAGACTGGCTGTCCGTCCAAAAAGTTGACTCCTCAAGTTCAATCTGGAGCTCCAACCTTAACATCCTGTCCACTCGCACTGCCAGTGTTGCTGCAGCAAGTTCCAGTCTGGGGATTGTCATCTGCTTGAGTGGAGTCACCCTTGATTTCCCCAGTATGAATGCAATGTGAACCTTTTCCATACCGTTTGTGAACCTAAGGTAACTTGCCGTGCCATAACCTTGTTCACTTGCATCACCGAAGTGATGCAGCTGTGCAGTCTTGACTTGACCAAAGTTCTCAGGCATCATACACCTGTCTATCTGGAATCTGGAGAGCTGGTCCAGCTCTGAGAGCCATCTCTGCCATGAAATAGAGTGTTCTTCAGGGATGACTTCGTCCCATCCACACTTCAGCTTGCAGAGCACTTGAAGAATTTGCTTTGCCTTTAATACAAATGGGGCGAGGAAACCTAATGGATCATAAATAGAGCTGACAGTTGAGAGAATACCTCTTCTTGTAAGGGGTCTGTTCTTGACAGTGACTCGGAAGGTAAATGCATCACTTTCAATGTTCCATCGGATTCCAAGTGCTCTTTCAACAGGCAGCTTTTCTCTGTCCAGGTCCAGTTCTTTTATCTGCTTGGCTTTGTGTTCATCAGGGATAGAAGCCAGCACAGTGCGGCTGTTGCTGACCCACTTGGTCAATTTGAACCCACCCTGAGAGCACACATCCCTGAGGTTTTTCGTGAGAGCTATGGCTTGTTCTTCTGTGGCCACTGACTTGAGGCAGTCATCAACATAGAAGTTGGACTTGACTGTTTGAATTACCTCTTCATCGTACCTCTCACAGTTGTCTTCTGCAGTCCTTCGCAGTGCAAAGTTTGCACAACTTGGAGAGGATATAGCACCAAAAAGATGTACCGTCATTCTGTACTCCTCCAATCTTTTGTTAGTATCACCATCCGGCCACCATAGGAATCGCAGGAAGTCTAAGTAATCTTCATGGACACGTACTTGATGGAACATTCCTTCGATGTCTGCCATCATGGCAATGTGCTCTTGCCGAAATCTTAGCAAGACTCCTATAAGCGTGTTTGCCAGGTCGGGGCCTTGAAGGAGTTCACTGTTAAGAGATATACCTTTATAGGATGATGAACAGTCAAACACTACTCGTATCGTTCCTTTGCGCTTATGGTGAACGCCATGGTGTGGTATGTACCATACCTTGCCTTTCTCTCTGAGGAGCTGTTCTTGTGGTACCTTCTCGGCGTAACCTTTTGTTAGCATCTCTTCCATGAAGCCTTTGTACTCTGCAGCGTAACCTTTGTCCTTCTTGAACTTAATGATAATATTTAGAGCCCGCTGCTTTGCCATGTCACGATTGTTTGGCAGGACTACATCTGTTTTGCGAAAGGGCAACGGTAAGTAGTAGTGATGGTCTTTGAGGGTTATGGAGCTTGATACGATCTCCATAAACCTACGATCCTCAGCTGACATCTCACTTTTCTCTTCATACCCTCTCTCAGGGAAGTCATGGTTGTACTGATTTACAAGAACAGAGAAGAACCCCCAGGTCGGCAATTGAGATACGATTGGCCATCACCGTAGGATGCCCAGATTCTTCTGCCATGGTACAATTGTTAAGAGGACCGTTCATCACCCATCCAAAGAGAGTTTTCACTGCATACGGTCCGTTGCCTTGGCTATTTATGATTTTCCAGGGTTCCATTGCCTTCGTAGCATTTACGCCAATCAGGAGTTCGACGTCAATTTCCTTCAACTGAACTTCTTTCAGGTATGGCCACCTTTTGAGATCTTTCTGAGTGGGAATGTTCTCTCTTGTCACTGGGATCTTATTTTGGGTGTAGACCTTTGGTAATACAAGAAATGTGTCACCTTCCACATTGCCAATCTCTAATCCAGATATTTCAAAGCTCTTGGTAGGACTCTCCTGCCCCATTGTGCGTAGCAGAATTTCAGTCTCACTGCCTTTAGCTTGCATCTGCCTCATGAGTCTCTCCGTACAAAATGTTGCTGAGCTACCAGAATTGAGAAATGCATAGGTTAACGTAGACTTGCTTCCATTTGCCATCTTTACTTGAACTGGCACAATCGCAAGTGCACAATCTGTACCGGCCCCGGTATCTTCACCAGCTTCCAGTGAAACAAGAACACTGCTGACAGTCTCCTCCCGCTTTACTGCTACACCCCTCGTATCTGCCTTCAGAGATCTAAATCTCTCTCTTCCTTCAATGTGCAGGATAGTGGGGTGCCTTCTTTGACATTTCTGACAGGTCATCCTTCTTTTACATTCTTTGCTTAAGTGTCCTCTCATCAAACAGCCAAAACAAAGGCCTTTTGATCTCAGAAACTCAACCTTGGCTTCGTGTGGCTGTGCCTTCACCTGTTGGCAGTCGACCAGGAAATGCTCACCAGTGCAAAATACACATGAGATACTGGGAGCATCAGAAGGGTAGGTGCCTGGTTTCTTGATTTTGAATGTTTGTTCTTTTAGAGGTTTTTCCGAGTTACAATCTGCCACTACATCTATTGCAGTGGCAAAGCTGCTTCCCCTACTCTTGGATTTGAACTGCTGTTTAAAGACAGCTTCTGTTTTGGTTTTAAAAAACCTTTTGTTGGTCAGGGGATCTTGGATATCTCCGTACAACAGATCCTGCAGTATTTTGGCCTGTTTTTCCATGAACGTCACAAGGTCACTGAACTGGGCCCTCAGGTGGCTTCTCTCTAAAATATCACATGCCGTAGACCTCCATTTTTCCCTTAGTTTGTAAGGAAGTTTTGACATGATCAACTTTATGTTGGAGGGAAGATTAAGCTCTTCCATGTTCTGTAGGTCTTGCATAGCGTTACAGCATCCTCTAAGATAGAGTGCATAGCCACCCAGTCCCTTTCCATCATCCGGTTTGATGTGTATCCAGTTCCAAGCTTTTTCTATATAAGCAGTGGTGACTTTGATTTCATTGCCAAAGTGTTCCTTTAACAACCTCTTGGCCTCTGCATAGCCTCTTCTGGCTTCCATATGCAGACAACTACGGACCAGATCCTTGGGCTGACCAGAGGTGTACTGTTCCAGGTAATAGAGCCTATCCTGGTGACTGCTTGTCTTATCTTCTATTCCATGCTCAAATGCACGCATAAATGGCCTAAAGTTTAGAGGATCACCGTCAAACATGGGTATCTCCCTAACAGGGAGTGTGGCCTGTTTGTGCTGTAGTACAAGTAGGTCAGCAATTTCATTCTGCCTTTGCATGACAGTAGTGAGGTTATCATGGCTGGTATTATGGCTGATACCCGCAGTGTTGATTCTGTGTTGATTGCTAGACCTCGATGTTGGCTGCTGAAGGGTGTGGTTTATGACTGTTTTCTGAATAGGTTTTGATGGCTTTGTGGTCGGTTGTTGTAAAACTCTTTGTAGTGGGGTCTTTGGAACTGCACCTAATGCAGAAAATGCAACAGGTGATGGTTCGGGTTCCTTATAGACCTCGGGTTCCTGGTTCTCATAATAAGAGTTCATTCCATCTTCTTGGCTTAGAAAATGGGCTGCCACAGAATGGGATTGAGAAGTTGACTCAACACTCTCCAGGACCTTCAGTTTGGCATTATATGCTGCTATGTCCGTTTCCAGTGCCATTTTTTCCATCCTAACATTCAGTTGAGCTTTCTGTTGTTCCAGTTGAGCTTTCTGTTGTTCCAGTTGAGCTTTCTGTTGTTCCAGTTGAGCTTTCTGTTGTTCCAGTTGAGCTTTCTGTTGTTCCAGTTGAGCTTTCTGTTGTTCCAGTTGAGCTTTCTGTTGTTCCAGTTGAGCTTTCTGTTGTTCCAGTTGAGCTTTCTGTTGTTCCAGTTGAGCTTTCTGTTGTTCCAGTTGAGCTTTCTCCAGTTCCAATGCATGCTTGTCCTGTAATGATGCTTGGCGAGCTAGTAGAGCTGCTCGTTCTGCCTCAGCTTTTAGGCGTGCAGAGGACACTGAGGAAGCAGTTTTAGAAGACTTTGTTTTACTTGATGTTTTTGACACATTGGAAATGCTGTCGTGTGGTTCAATGAGCGTTTGTGGCTCGATTTCAGCTTTTTTCCATATTTCCACCTCTTTCAGGAAATGTTCATAAGTTCTCCTTCTTGGTTGATAATAGTTAATGCTCTCCTGTTCGTGTTCCTCCTCTGTGACCAGCTCTAGCACAGAATCATGAGCATTCTTAAAGTCATTGAGAACAGCATGGAATGCTTCAAGACTCTCATCCACAGTTTCAATGTTTCCTCCATCAACAAGAAGGGCTTTTATTTCATTCATTTTGCGTGTACACACTCCAAGTTTGCCTCTCCGGGCTGCATAGAGTGAATTTAGATGCTCCTCTGCCCTCTCCAGTGGAGTCTTATTTGGGATTTCATCCTCCATCATTCACTTTTAGTTCACTCAATTTACAATGACACAGTTGTTGGTTTTTGATTGTTAAACGTAATGCCCCTTTAGACCTCCTTTAATGCTTTAAAAACACAGTCCTCCATTTCAGCATATTGACCCATTTTGAATTGAACATGTGCAAGTTTGGCATTTTAGATGCGTTTTAAACATTTCATCCCATTATAAGTTGTCCCTTTAATGAAGTTTAAACACACAGTATATTCAGATCCTTAGATTGCAATTTGTTGCGTTGATGCATTGCATTTCCACGTTAGGCCAAATATTAGACATAAGATTAGGCTACATTGTGCATAGGATCTCAGTGTTTCCCAAACTTAAACTTCTTAATTGTTTTCACAACGCTGTGTTTTGAATTCCATTCCCAAGTTTATCAAACATTCCAATTAAAAGCACATTTGCGCTTCCATAATATGCATGATCAAATGATCGCATTGAACAGGGCAGCTCATTCATTCGCAGTGGTTACTCACGGCTGGCGAATTCTAGGAGTTCAAATCCTTCCAAGCGAGCTGTCCTTACGATCCGGATGCAATTACAAATAGAACAATATCCAGCGTGTGTCCGAACCGGAGATTTCCTTCCGATAGTAATCCTTCGCGGAGTTTTTTGACTTGAATGTAGTGTGTATTGGCTCTATGTTTGAATATTAAGTAATTGTTGTGCATTCAGTGCAGTCAACAATTAGGGGCCGGTATGTTAGAGCCGATTTGGACATATTTGTATAAAAGACCGAACATATGGAGCTCCATGTATATTTGTGTAAATATATTAAATATGAATGTAAATGATGAAATATTAGGTACGTACCTTTATGATTTATATTTACCCGATCGAGATATATTAATTTGTTGTTAGTGTAACTCGGACATTTGGCCCCCCCTCTTGCCTGTTCATTGTATTGTGTTAATTTTGTTAGGATAAAGGCAGGAAGTTGGGCCTTCGGGAGGGGGAGTCCTTGCTAGACGCGGGAGCGGTATAGTTTTTTGACCATACAGACATAGACATACAGACATACAGGTCATAATATGTATTTTCCATATCAAGTATTTTGTGCTTTAAGTTGATTGGAGACTCATTTATTTGTTAGATATAAGAAGAATAAACATTTTTGTTGCACCATATCCCTGGATGTCATGGAATGTTTGGCCGTTTGGAAACCTTGACTGTGGACCGTATGCGTACCAAACAACCCCGCTTCAGGCTTGGGCAGTGGCTATGGTAAAGAGAAAGGAAGCCACTACAATCAAGTCAAAAAAAAAAACATTCTATACCAGAGCACTATTACAGTTTATAGCTATATACAAATATACAAGGTACCATATAGGAAAATAGTCCATAGATCTCAATCTGAGTTGAAGTGTAAAGGTGTTTCCCTCCCTCTGTCTCTCAAACATTCCATGACATCCAGGGATATGGTGCAACAAAAATGTTTATTCTTCTTATATCTAACAAATAAATGATTCTCCAATCAACTTAAAGCACAAAATACTTGATATGGAAAATACATATTATGACCTGTATGTCTGTATGTCTGTATGCTCAAAAAACTATACCGCTCCCGCGTCTAGCAAGGACTCCCTCTCCCGAAGGCCCAACTTCCTGCCTTTATCCTAACAAAATTAACACAATACAATGAACAGGCAAGAGGGGGGGCCAAATGTCCGAGTTACACTAACAACAAATTAATATATCTCGATCGGGTAAATATAAATCATAAAGGTACGTACATAATATTTCATCATTTACATTCATATTTAATATATTTACACAAATATACATGGAGCTCCATATGTTCGGTCTTTTATACAAATATGTCCAAATCGGCTCTAACACTGTCGGTGAGGAATTTAGTCAGCCTGTCTGTGTGAATTTAGTCAGCCTGTCTGTGTGAATTTAGTCAGCCTGTCTGTGTGAATTTAGTCAGCCTGTCTGTGTGAATTTAGTCAGCCTGTCGGTGAGGAATTTAGTCAGCCTGTCGGTGAGGAATTTAGTCAGCCTGTCGGTGAAGAATTTAGTCAGCCTGTCGTTGAGGAATTTAGTCAGCCTGTCAGTGTGTATTCAGTTTTTTTGTCTCTTTCTATCTCTCATTCCCTCCCTCCGTCTCTCAATCTCTCTCACTCATTTCCTCCCTGCTTCTCGCTCTTTCCCTCTCTTTCCCTCCCTCTGTCTCTCAATCTCTCTCTTTCTCTCTCTTTCCCTCCCTCTGTCTCTCAATCTCTCTCTTTCCCTCTCTTTCCCTCCCTCTGTCTCTCAATCTCTCTCTCTCTCTTTCCCTCCCTCTGTCTCTCAATCTCATCTCCTCCCTCTCATTTGTCAGAGGAGATGGATCGTGTTTTGACATAATCAGTCCCAGTAGCAGACAGTGTTATTGGACTGTACTCTGACAGGAAGCTACTCAATTCACCTCAACTGCCTGAACAACAGATAAGAGCTGTGTGTGTGTGTGTGTGTGTGTGTGTGTGTGTGTGTGTGTGTGGTTTTTAAAAGAGAATCTTCTGGTCTAATGATCCCCTGCGGTTCTTTCCTCATTTCTTCACACACACACACACACACACACACACACACACAGAGCTCCATCTAGTCAGCCGCTCTCTGTTGAACAATGGAAGCGTTTGGCCGTCGAGGAACTAAGACATTCCAATGGAAAACGATCCCTTTATTTCCTGTACAGTAACTATGTACCAGTCAGACGTACAACATGTGGGGTGCTGTTGTCACTTTCCCAGCGTATCTCTGGTCTCTTATATCATCACTGTGCTATAGTCAGTGTGTTAAGGTGAGCTGAGTCAGAGACGGTGTAAATAACATAGAGATCCTGTTACAACACAGCGGGGGATGTACCCTCAAATGGCACCCTATTCCCTATAATGGTGCACTACTTTTGACCAAAGCCACACACAGTAGGGCACCCTTCTACTCCCCCTCCCCTTCTCCCTCTTTCTCCCCTCCCCTTCTCCCTCCCCCTCCCCTTCTCCCTCTTTCTCCCTCCCTCCCTCTCCCTCCCCTTCTCCCTCCCCCCTCCCCTTCTCCCTCCCCCTCCCCTTCTCCCTCTCTCATCCCTTCTACTCCCCTTCTCCCTCTCTTCCCCCTCCCCTTCTCCCTCTCTCGTCCCTTCTACTCCCCTTCTCCTCTCTCGTCCCTTCTACTCCCCCTCCCCTTCTCCCTCTTTCTCCCCCTCCCCTTCTCCATCTCTCCCCCTCCCCTTCTCCCCCCATCTCCCTCTCCCCCTCCACCTCATGTCCTACCCAGGGATGGATAAATAAATGTATGATAATAAAACCATTTGTATTTAAATTCAGCCTCTGTCCTAAACGTGTATATATATTATTATATATTATTATATATTCATTGAGGTTGGGGATGTTTGATTGGAGGAGTTGCTTTCCAAGACGACAGTGAATGTTCCTGATTGGAGGAGTTGCTTTCCAAGACGACAGTGAATGTTCCTGATTGGAGGAGTTGCTTTCCAAGACGACAGTGAATGTTCCTGATTGGAGGAGTTGGCTTTCCAAGACGACAGTGAATGTTCCTGATTGGAGGAGTTGGCTTTCCAAGACGACAGTGAATGTTCCTGATTGGAGGAGTTGCTTTCCAGTGAATGTTCCTGATTGGAGGAGTTGCTTTCCCAGACGACAGTGAATGTTCCTGATTGGAGGAGTTGCTTTCCAAGACGACAGTGAATGTTCCTGATTGGAGGAGTTGCTTTCCAAGTTCCTGACAGTGAATGTTCCTGATTGGAGGAGTTGCTTTCCAAGACGACAGTGAATGTTCCTGATTGGAGGAGTTGCTTTCCAAGACGACAGTGAATGTTCCTGATTGGAGGAGTTGCTTTCCAAGACGACAGTGAATGTTCCTGATTGGAGGAGTTGCTTTCCCAGACGACAGTGAATGTTCCTGATTGGAGGAGTTGCTTTCCAAGACGACAGTGAATGTTCCTGATTGGAGGAGTTGTGAATTTCCTGAAGAAGACGACAGTGAATGTTCCTGATTGGAGGAGTTGCTTTCCAAGACGACAGTGAATGTTCCTGATTGGAGGAGTTGTGAATGTTCCTGATTGGAGGAGTTGCTTTCCAAGACGACAGTGAATGTTCCTGATTGGAGGAGTTGCTTTCCAAGACGACAGTGAATGTTCCTGATTGGAGGAGTTGCTTTCCAAGACGACAAGTGAATGTTCCTGATTGGAGGAGTTGGTTTCCAAGACGACAGTGAATGTTCCTGATTGGAGGAGTTGCTTTCCAAGACGACAGTGAATGTTCCTGATTGGAGGAGTTGCTTTCCAAGACGACCTGAAAAATGATCAACCACCAATTTAACAGAGATTGAATACAGATTTTGTGGGGGGGGGGATAATGGGGAAATGTTGCACAATCCACAATATTTTACCTGAACATTGTCACTCCCTGGACAGTGGAAGTCAAGGGTTCAATCTGAAGCCAGTGTGTGGAGTCCTGAACAAGGACAAGCATGTCAGTAATACATATGGGGCCTGTTTCCTGGACACAGATTGAGTCTAGTGCTTGGACTAAAAAGCATGCTCAATGGAAGTTTCAATAGAAAGTTCTTTAAGGTCCAGGACTAGACTTAATGTGTCTGGGGAAACTGGCCCAATAAACCAAAGTAACTCATCAAATATATTTATTCAATGTTACATGGAATGCTGGGGATTTAATAAATTAAACTGTCTAATGACAAAAGGTGACAACAGGTAACACAGGTACCATTGTGACGCAGAGCTGTCATAACGCTTCAGCTGTTGTTCATTACACCAGGGGGCGTCAGGAGACACAATGTTCCTAACCTAATGTATGTTCCCCCTGACTGCCTCTAATACTGATCCTACAGCTGTCACATGCAGTAATCATGTGTCTACGAACCAGAGTTATACTGTTAGCACTGTAGGAAGTCCACTGTGTTCAGCTCACCCTGCACTGACATAAATAACATGAGCATGTCTACTTCTGCTGAGTTTCCCATTAAAAGCAATTAAAAACAGGCAAGCATCCCAGACGAAAAGTGCTCAGAATAGCCCATATTAACATATGTAGCTTAGGAAACAAGGTTCATGGAATAAATCATTTACTAGTAAACAGATGACATTCATATTCTGACTATCTCTGAAACGCTACTTAGATAATACCTTTGATGATACAGTGGTAGCAATACAAAAGTTATACCATCTACAGAAAATACAGGAATTCCAATGGTGGAGGTGTTGCTGTTTTATATTCAGAACTACATTCCTGTAAAACTTAAAGGATCTCATGTTAAATGCTGTTGAAGTAATAATGGCTACAGGTTCATCTGCCTCACCTAAAGCCCATTCTGGTGGGAAGCTGCTATAGACAGTCATTATCTGGATAATGTTAAATACTGTTGTAGTAATATGGCTACAGGTTCATCTGCCTCACCTAAAGCCCATTCTGGTGGCAAGCTGCTATAGACCACTGAGTGTTAACAGTCAGCATCTGGATAACATATGTGAAATGCCTGATAATGTATTTGATACCCACAGGGAGGTATATTTTCTGGGTGATTCTAAATATTGACTGGCTCTCATCAAGCTGCCCACTCATGAGAAAGCTTCAAACTGTAACCAGTGCCTGCAACCTGGTTCAGGTTATCAGTCAACCTATCAGGGTCGTTACAAACAGCACAGGAATGACATCATCAACATGCATTGATCACATCTTTACTAATGCTGCGGTAATGTGCTTTAAAGCAGTATCCAGATCCATTGGATGTAGTGATCGCTGTATAATAGCCATATCTAGGAAAACCACAGGTCCAAAGGCTGGGCTAATATAGTGTATAAGAGGTCATACAATACGTTTTTTTTAGTGATTCCTATGTTGATGATGTAAAGAATATTTGCTGCTCTGTGGTGTGTGTGTAATGAGGAGCAAACAGAAGTTGAACTTGACACATTTATGAAATTGCTCATCCCAGTTACTAATAAGCAACACGCCCATTAAGAAAATGACTATATTATGACTTCTGTAGCTCAGTTGGTAGAGCATGGCGCTTGTAACGCCAGGGTAGTGGGTTCGATTCCCGGGACCACCCATACGTAGAATGTATGCACACATGACTGTAAGTCGCTTTGGATAAAAGCGTCTGCTAAATGGCATATATTATATATTATATTTATTATTAAAAACTGTTCAATTGATGAGGAATTGAAACATGGTTGAGAGGGGATGAGACAAAAGGATGCACATCCGATTGATAAACTCATTGCCAATTGAGAAATCCATGTCACTAAACTGAATTAATAGAAGAAACTACACTATGAAACTAATAAAAAATACTTTACATAAAGAATGATAGTAAAAAAACTTCAATTAAGTTTTGGGGAAAAAGGCAAACTCAGCCCCATCATTCATTGAAACAGATGGCTCATTCCTCACCAAACCAACTGATATTGCCAACTACTTTTTTTCATTGGCAAGATTAGCACATTTAAGCATGACCTGCCAGCAACAAACACTTACACTACACATCCAAGTATATCTGACCAAATTAGAAAAGACAAAACATTGTAATTTTAAATTCTGTGAAGTGAGTGTGGAAGAGGTGAAGAAATTATTGTTGTCTATTAACAACGACAAGCCACCGGGGTCTGACAACTTGGATGGAAAATGATTGAGGATCATAGGGGATGATGAGTGACTGAGGATAATAGCGGACGATATTATCACTCCTATTTGCCACATCTTCAATCTAACCCTACTAGAGAGAGTGTTCCCTCAGGCCTGGAGGGAAGCTAGCCATTCCACTACCCAAGAATAGTAAAGCCCCAGTTAGTGGCTCAAATAGCCGACCAATCAGCCTGTTACCAACCCCTAGTAAACTTCTGCGAACAAATTGTGTTTGACCAGATACAATGCTATTTCACAGTAAACAAAATGACAACAGACTTTCAGCACTCAACAAGCACAGCACTTACACAAATGGCTGCTGATTGGCTGAGAGACATTTATAATAAAGAATGATGAATTATGGAGGCTGTTTTGTTGGACTTCAGTGCGGCTTTTTACATCGATCATAGTCTGCTGCTGGAATAACATATATGTGTTATGGCTTTACACCCCCTGCTATAATGTGGATAAAGGGTTACCTGTCTAACAGAACACAGAGGGTGTTCTAGAATGGAAGCCCTCTAACATAATCCAGGTAGAATGAGGAATTCCCCAGGGCAGCTGTCTAGGCCCTTTTACTTATTAAAATCTTAACTAATGACATGCCACTGGCTTTGAGTAAACCAGTGTGTCTATGTATGAGGATGACTCGACACTATACATGTCAGCTACTACAACGACTGAAATGACTGCAATACTTAACAAAGAGCTGCAGTTAGTTTCAGAGTGGGTGGCAAGGAATAAGTTAGTCCTAAATATTTCTAGAACTAAAAGCATTGTATTTGGGACAAATCACTCACTGAACCATAAACCTCAACTAAATATTGTAATGAATAATGTGGAAATTGAGCAAGTTGAGGTGACTAAACTGCTTGGAGTAACCCTGGACTGTAAACTGTCATGGTCAAAACATGTTGATACAACAGTAGCTAAGCTGGGGAGAGGTCTGTCCATAATAAAGTCTTCTTGACAGCACTATCAACAAGGCAGGTCCTACAGGCCCTAGTTTCTACCTTCTTAACAACACTATCAACAAGGCAGGTCCTACAGGCCCTAGTTTCTACCTTCTTAACAACACTATCAACAAGGCAGGTCCTACAGGCCCTAGTTTCTACCTTCTTAACAACACTATCAACAAGGCAGTTCCTACAGGCCCTAGTTTCTACCTTCTTAACAACACTATCAACAAGGCAGGTCCTACAGGCCCTAGTTTTGTCACCTGGACTACTGTTCAATTGTGTGGTCAGGTGCCACAAGAAAGGACTTAGGAAAAGTGCAATTGGCTCAGAGCAGGGCAGCACGGCTGGCCCTTGGATGTACGCAGAGAGCTAATATTAATAATATGTATGTCAATCTCTCCTGGCTTACAGTGGAGGAGAGATTGACTTTATCACTGCTTGTATTTGAGAGGTGTTGACATGAATGCACCGAGCTGTCTGTCTAAACTACTGGCAGACACCCAGACATACCCCAATAAGACATGCCACAAGAGGTCTCTTCACAGTCCCCAAGTCAGACTCTGGGAGGAACACAGTACCACACAGAGCCATGACTACATTGAACTCTATTCCACATCAAGTAACTGATGCAAGTAGTAGAATCAGATTTAAAAACAGATAAAAAAACACCTTATGGAACAGCGGGGACTCTGAAGAGACACACACAGGATAACATTACATCCACATGGATTTAGTACTGTAGATAACGGTAGTGGTGGAGTAGGGGCCTGAGGGCACACAGTCTTGTATTGTTTTAATAATTGTAGAAACTGCCTTAATTTAGCTGGATCCCAGGAAGAGTAGCTGTCGCCTTATCTTGGCAGGAACTAACGGGGATCCATAATAAACCCCAGGAAGAGTAGCTGCTGCCTTGGCAGGAACTAACGGGGATCCATAATAAACCCCAGGAAGAGTAGCTGTCGCCTTATCTTGGCAGGAACTAACGGGGATCCATAATAAACCCCAGGAAGAGTAGCTGCTGTCTTGGCAGGAACTAACGGGGATCCATAATAAACCCCAGGAAGAGTAGCTGCTGCCTTGACAAGAACTAATGATCCATAATAAACTCCAGGAAGGATAGCTGCTGCCTTGACAGGAACTAATGGGGATCCATAATAAACCCCAGGAAGAGTAGCTGCTGTCTTGGCAGGAACTAATGGAGATCCATAATGAACCCCAGGAAGAGTAGCTGTCACCTTGGCAGGAACTAATGGGGATCCATAATAAACCCCAGGAAGAGCAGCTGTCACCTTGGCAGGAACTAATGGGGATCCATAATAAACCCCAGGAAGAGTAGCTGTCACCTTGGCAGGAACTAATGGGGATCCATAATAAACCCGCCTTGTCTTGGCAACAGCTAATGGGGATCCATAATAAACCCTGAAGATTAGCTGTCACCTTGGCAACAGCTAATGGGGATCCATAATAAACCCACCTGCCTTGGCAACAGCTTGGGGATCCATAATAAACCCGCCTTGTCTTGGCAACAGCTAATGGGGATCCATAATAAACCCGCCTTGTCTTGGCAACAGCTAATGGGGATCCATAATAAACCCCAGGAAGATTAGCTGTCACCTTGTCTTGGCAACAGCTAATGGGTATCCATAATAAACCCCAGGAAGATTAGCTGTCACCTTGTCTTGGCAGCAGCTAATGGAGATCCATAATAAACCCCAGGAAGATTAGCTGTCACCTTGTCTTGGCAGCAGCTAATGGAGATCCATAATAAACCCCAGGAAGATTAGCTGTCACCTTGTCTTGGCAACAGCTAATGGGGATCCATAATAAACCCCAGGAAGAGTAGCTGTCACCTTGTCTTGGCAACAGCTAATGGGGATCCATAATAAACCCCAGGAAGATTAGCTGTCACCTTGTCTTGGCAGCAGCTAATGGAGATCCATAATAAACCCCAGGAAGATTAGCTGTCACCTTGTCTTGGCAACAGCTAATGGAGATCCATAATAAACCCTTGGCAGCAGAAGATTAGGTGCTGTCTTCCTTGTCTTGGCAAGGCCCATGCTTACATGGGGATCCTTTATAATAAACCCTTTATCTATCCTACCCCTAGGAAGAGTACTGGCTGTACCTGTCTATGGCAGGTAGCCTAGTGGTTAATGGAGGGCGGCCCTAGCCTAGTGGTTATCCAGGTGCTGTCTAAACCTACCTTACCCCTAGTGGAGGGTTGGCAGGTAGCCAGTGGTTAGAGTGGAGGGTTGGCAGGTAGCCTAGTGGTTAGAGTGGAGGGGCGGCAGGTAGCCTAGTGGTTAGAGTGGAGGGGCGGCAGGTAGCCTAGTGGTTAGAGTGGACAGGTAGCCTAGTGGTTTGGAGGGTTGTCAGGTATCTAGTGGTTAGAGTGGACGGCAGGTAGCCAGTGGTTAGAGTGGAGGGTTGGCTGGTAGCCTAGTGGTTAGAGTGGAGGGGCGGCAGGTAGCCCTGGCAGGTAGCCTAGTGGTTAGAGTGGACAGCGGCAGGTACTGCTGGTTAGAGTGGAGGGCGGCAGGGTAGCCTAGTGGTTAGAGGGAGGGGCGGCAGGTAGCCTAGTGGTTAGAGTGGAGGGGCGGCAGGTAGCCTAGTGGTTAGAGTGGAGGGGCGGCAGGTAGCCTAGTGGTTAGAGTGGACCAGGTAGCCTAGTGGTTAGAGTGGAGGGGCGGCAGGGTAGCCTATGGTTATGGAGGGGCCAGGTAGCCTAGTGGTTAGAGGGAGGGGCGGCAGGTAGCCTAGTGGTTAGAGTGGAGGGGCGGCAGGTAGCCTAGTGGTTAGAGGGAGGGGCGGCAGGGTAGCCAGTGGTTAGATGGAGCAGGTAGCCTAGTGGTTAGAGTGGAGGGGCGGCAGGTAGCCTAGTGGTTATGTGGAGGGGCGGCAGGTAGCCTAGTGGTTAGAGTGGAGGGGCGGCAGGTAGCCTAGTGGTTAGTGGAGGGGCGGCAGGTAGTGGTTAGAGTGGAGGGTAGCCTAGTGGTTAGAGTGGAGGGGCGGCAGGTAGCCAGTGGTTAGAGTGGAGGGGCTGCAGGTAGCCAGTGGTTAGAGTGGAGGGCGGCAGGTAGTAGTGGTTAGCCAGTGGTTAGAGTGGAGGGGCGGCAGGTAGCCAGTGGTTAGAGTGGAGGGGCGGCATATAGCCTAGTGGTTAGACCTGGAGGGGCGGCAGGGTAGCCTAGTGGTTAGAGTGGAGGGGCGGCAGGTAGCCTAGTGGTTTAGCCAGTGTTAGAGTGGAGGGCGGCAGGGTAGCCTGTGGTTAGAATGTTTGGGCCAGTAACCGTAAAGGTTGCAAGATCGAATCCCAGAGCTGACAAGGTACACCTGTCGTTCTGCCCCTGAACAGGCAGTTAACCCACTGTTCCTAGGCCGTCATTGAAAATAAGAATTTGTTCTTAACTAACTTGCCCAGTTAAATAAAATAAAGAATAAATAAGACTGTTAAATAGTTAACCAAACAGTTACCCAGAATATCTGCATTAACATTTTACTCATCAAGTACACTGCTGTTACTGTCTATTATCTATCCTTTACCCCTACCTACAGTATACTGCTGTTACTGTCTATTATCTATCCTTTACCCCTACCTACAGTATACTGCTGTTACTGTCTATTATCTATCCTTTACCCCTACCTACAGTATACTGCTGTTACTGTCTATTATCTATCCTTTACCCCTACCTACAGTATACTGCTGTTACTGTCTATTATCTATCCTTTACCCCTACCTACAGTATACTGCTGTTACTGTCTATTATCTATCCTTTACCCCTACCTACAGTATACTGCTGTTACTGTCTATTATCTATCCTTTACCCCTACCTACAGTATACTGCTGTTACTGTCTATTATCTATCCTTTACCCCTACCTACAGTATACTGCTGTTACTGTCTATTATATATCCTTAACCCCTACCTACAGTATACTGCTGTTACTGTCTATTATCTATCCTTTACCCCTGACAGTATACTGCTGTTACTGTCTATTATCTATCCTTTACCCCTACCTACAGTATACTGCTGTTACTGCCTATTATCTATCCTTTACCCCTACCTACAGTATACTGTTGTTACTGTCTATTATCTATCCTTTACCCCTACCTACAGTATACTGCTGTTACTGTCTATTATCTATCCTACCTACAGTATACTGCTGTTACTGTCTATTATCTACCTGTATGTACATACTGTATCTACCTCAATTACCTCCTGTATATAGCCATGTTATTACCTCGTACCCTTGTATATGACTCAGTACTGGTACCCTGTGTATATAGCCATGTTATTACCTGGTACCCCTGTATATGACTCAGTACTGGTACCCCGTGTATATAGCCAAGTTATTACCTAGTACCCCTGTATATGACTCAGTACTGGTACCCCTGTATATAGCCATGTTATTACCTAGTACCCCTCCACATCAACTCAGTACTGGTACCCCGTGTATATAGCCATGTTATTACCTAGTACCCTCCACATCAACTCAGTACTGGTACCCCGTGTATATAGACATGTTATTACCTCCCTGTATATAGACATGTTATTACCTCCCTGTATATAGCCATGTTATTACCTCCTGTATATAACCATGTTATTACCTCCCTGTATATAACCATGTTATTACCTGCCCTGTATATAACCATGTTATTACCTCCTGTTAAATATAGCCAAACAGTTACCTCCTACCCAGTGTATATAGCCATGTTATTACCTGGTACACCCTGTATATAGCCATGTTATTACCTTTACCCCTGTATATACATGTTATTACCTGTACTCCTGTATATATCATGTTATTACCTGGTACTCCCTGTTATAGCCATGTTATTACCTCCCTGTATATAACCATGTTATTACCTCCCTGTATATAACCATGTTTTTACCTGGTACTCCCTGTATATAGCCATGTTATTACCTGGTACCCCTGTAGTATAGCCATGTTATTCTCCTGTATATAACCATGTTATTACCTGGTACTCCTGTATATAGCCATGTTATTACCTGGTACCCCGTGTATATAGCCATGTTATTACCTCCTGTATATAACCATGTTATTACCTCCCTGTATATAACCATGTTATTACCTCCCTGTATATAACCATGGTATTACCTCCTGTATATAGCCATGTTATTACCTGGTACCCCGTGTATATAGCCATGTTATTACCTGGTACCGTGTATATAGTCATGTTATTACCTCCCTGTATATAACCATGTTATTACCTCCTGTATATAACCATGTTATTACCTACCCTGTATATAACCATGTTATTACCTGGTACTCCCTGTATATAGCCATGTTATCCTACCTGGTACCTGTTACTGTATATAGCCATGTTATTACCTGGTACTCCCTGCTATATACATGTTATTATCTATCCTACCTTCAGTATATAGCCATGTTATTACCTGGTACTCCTGTATATAGCCATGTTATTACCTGGTACCCCTGTATATAGCCATGTTATTACCTCCCTGTATATAACCATGTTATTGCCTGGTACTCCCTGTATATAGCCATGTTATTACCTGGTACCCCGTGTATATAGCCATGTTATTACCTCCCTGTATATAACCATGTTATTACCTCCCTGTATATAACCATGTTATTACCTCCCTGTATATAACCATGTTATTACCTCCCTGTATATAGCCATGTTATTACCTGGTACCCCGTGTATATAGCCATGTTATTACCTCCCTGTATATAACCATGTTATTACCTCCCTGTATATAACCATGTTATTACCTCCCTGTATATAACCATGTTATTACCTGGTACTCCCTGTATATAGCCATGTTATTACCTGGTACCCCGTGTATATAGCCATGTTATTACCTGGTACTCCCTGTATATAGCCATGTTATTACCTCCCTTTATATAACCATGTTATTACCTCCCTGTATATAACCATGTTATTACCTCCCTGTATATAACCATGTTATTACCTGGTACTCCCTGTATATAGCCATGTTATTACCTGGTACCCCGTGTATATAGCCATGTTATTACCTGGTACTCCCTGTATATAGCCATGTTATTACCTGGTACTCCTGTATATAGCCATGTTATTACCTCCTGTATATAACCATGTTATTACCTCCCTGTATATAACCATGTTATTACCTCCTGTATATAACCATGTTATTACCTGGTACCCTGTATATAGCCATGTTATTACCTCCTGTATATAACCATGTTATTACCTGGTACCCCTGTATATAGCCATGTTATTACCTGGTACCCTGTATATAACCATGTTATTACCTCCCTGTATATAGCCATGTTATTACCCTCCCTGTATATAACCATGTTATTACCTGGTACTCCTGTATATAGCCATGTTATTACCTGGTACTCCCTGTATATAGCCATGTTATTACCTCCCTGTATATAACCATGTTATTACCTGGTACCCCGTGTATATAGCCATGTTATTACCTGGTACTCCCTGTATATAACCATGTTATTACCTCCCTGTATATAGCCATGTTATTACCTCCCTGTATATAACCATGTTATTACCTGGTACTCCCTGTATATAGCCATGTTATTACCTGGTACTCCCTGTATATAGCCATGTTATTACCTGGTACCCCGTGTATATAGCCATGTTATTACCTGGTACCCCTGTATATAGCCATGTTATTACCTGGTACTCCTGTATATAGCCATGTTATTACCTGGTACCCCTGTATATAGCCATGTTATTACCTGGTACTCCTGTATATAGCCATGTTATTACCTGGTACTCCGTATATATAGCCATGTTATTACCTGGTACTCCCTGTAATAGCCATGTTATACACTCATTGTGTATTATAACTTGTAGTATTATTTTTCTAATTTCTTTCTCTCTGCATTGTTGTCCACATATCAACATTTTGAGCCTGTTTCTCAGTTATATTATTTGTATTACAAGTGTAACTAATGATTAAATCAAATCAAATGCTATTTTTCATATGCTTCGTAAAACAGACTAAGTAAGCATTTCACTGTTATTCTACACCTGTTGCTTTACGAAGCATGTGAGGAATACATTTGGTTGTAAATGAGATCTGTATTTCATTTTCAATATGTAATTATAAAGGGGGTATTGTGTGTGTGTGTGTATGGCTGAGCTGATACATGTAAATCAATTTTGAAGTCTGGCTATAAAACAACAAAATGTGGAATAATATTCAAAACAGGTACAAATATTTTGTGAAGACCCCATGTTTGTAAGTGAAACACCGGTATTTGACTGACATCTGCTGGTCCAAACAGGAAGACGCTCCAGAGCGGCGCTCATTGGCTGTTGCCATGACATCGCCTCGTTGGATATGCGGACGCTGAGGAGTGAAGCATTCTGGGATACGGACACGAATTTGCAGCGATGCTTTGGTGAAGATTTACTCAAGACTAAAACGCTCTACAAAAATGAAGGTATTGTTGCCTTGAAACAACACGGGTATAGTTATATAATATCTGTATATACTTCCTTAAACCGGGTATTTCAATTATCTACGCGTTTATATTTAAGTTGTGTCCCCGAACCCAAATGTTGCTAATGTTAGCTGGCTAGCTAGCTAACGTTACCAGTAAAAGCTACTTCTTGGCTAACTAATCATTTGCACCAAGTCAAACCACCTGTTACAAACTATCTCCCTTTATTGGGACAGGGGATATCGGTAGCAGACTTGAGTGGGGAAAATACAGCGATAAGAGGGACGTACCTGTACGGTGGAGTCGGGATTCGTACCCAGGCTGGGGGTGGTTGTATGTTCTGTAGACCAGGGTTTCACCAACTCTATCCTGGAGCTTCCCCTCTGATTTTTACTGAAACAGGCGGGGAGAACGCTCTATTGTTTCTACTGATGATAAGTTCTTTAACGTTACCCACTAGACCAAATTATTCCTTCTCTCTCTCTGTCTGTCTCTCTCTGTCTCCCTCTCTGTCTCCCTCTCTGTCTCTCTCTCTGTCTCTCTCTCTCTCTGTCTCTCTCCCTCGCTGTCTCTCTCCCTCTCTCTGTCTCTCCCTCTCTCTGTCTCTCTCCCTCTCTGTCTCTCTCCCTCTCTGTCCCTCTCTGTCTCTCTCTCTCGCTCTCTCTCTCTCTCTCTCTCTCTCTCTCTCTCTCTCTCTCTCTCTCTCTCTCTCTCTCTCTTCTCTTCTCTCTCTCTCTCCCTGCAGCGTGTCTTCACCCTCACAGACAGAGCTTGGTTGGGGTCCTGTCTCCAGTACAAATGGCAGAAGACCCTGGGGAACTACATCGCTGTCGCAGGGTGAGTTGTTGCTCTGATGGTTGCTGTTGTCAGGTCTTCAACATACATGTTATTATGGTGTAAAACTCCTGGTCCAGGGGGTTTAGTGCAGGTCTTCATCATACATGTTATTATGGTGTAAAACTCCTGGTCCAGGGCGTTTAGTGCAGGTCTTCAACATACATGTTATAAAAGTCTTGTCTTGTTAAATATAATTATAATACCAGTCTGTATTCCCCTTGACCAGAGCTACCTGTTATATCTATTAATATAATACCAGTCTGTATTCACCTGGACCAGAGCTACCTGTTATATCTATTAATATAATACCAGTCTGTATTCACCTGGACCAGAGCTACCTGTTATATCTATTAATATAATACCAGTCTGTATTCACCTGGACCAGAGCTACCTGTTATATCTATTAATATAATACCAGTCTGTATTCACCTGGACCAGAGCTACCTGTTATATCTATTAATGTAATACCAGTCTGTATTCACCTGGACCAGAGCTACCTGTTATATCTATTAATATAATACCAGTCTGTATTCACCTGGACCAGAGCTACCTGTTATATCTATTAATATAATACCAGTCTGTATTCACCTGGACCAGAGCTACCTGTTATATCTATTAATATAATACCAGTCTGTATTCACCTGGACCAGAGCTACCTGTTAATACCAGTCTGTATTAACCTGTTATATAATATAATACCAGTCTGTATTCACCTGGACCAGAGCTACCTGTTATATCTATTAATATAATACCAGTCTGTATTCACCTGGACCAGAGCTACCTGTTATATCTATTAATATAATACCAGTCTCTATTCACCTGGACCAGAGCTACCTGTTATATCTATTAATATAATACCAGTCTGTATTCACCTGGACCAGAGCTACCTGTTATATCTATTAATATAATACCAGTCTGTATTCACCTGGACCAGAGCTACCTGTTATATCTATGAATATAATACCAGTCTGTATTCACCTGGACCAGAGCTAGAGCTACCTGTTATATCTATTAATATAATACCAGTCGGTATTCATTAGTTTGGGGTCTGGTACCCATCACTGGGACACCAATGCCCATATTGGACAAGACAGTTGTTCTATTCAGTTCTGTTCTGCTCTATTCAGTTCTGTTCTATTCAGTTCTGTTCTATTCAGTTCTGTTCTATTCAGTTCTGTTCTATTTTATTCTGTTCTATTCAGTTCTGCTCTATTCAGTTCTGTTCTATTCAGTTCTGTTCTATTTTATTCTGTTCTATTCAGTTCTGTTCTATTCAGTTCTGTTCTATTCAGTTCTGTTCTATTCAGTTCTGTTCTATTCAGTTCTGTTCTATTTTATTCTGTTCTATTCAGTTCTGTTCTATTTTATTCTGTTCTATTCAGTTCTGTTCTATTCAGTTCTGTTCTATTCAGTTCTGTTCTATTCAGTTCTGTTCTATTCAGTTCTGCTCTATTCAGTTCTGTTCTATTCAGTTCTGTTCTATTCAGTTCTGTTCTATTGAGTTCTGTTCTATTTTATTCTGTTCTATTCAGTTCTGTTCTATTCAGTTCTGTTCTATTCAGTTCTGTTCTATTTTATTCTGTTCTATTCAGTTCTGTTCTATTCAGTTCTGTTCTATTCAGTTCTGTTCTATTCAGTTCTGTTCTATTTTATTCTGTTCTATTCAGTTCTGCTCTATTCAGTTCTGTTCTATTCAGTTCTGTTCTATTCAGTTCTGTTCTATTTTATTCTGTTCTATTCAGTTCTGTTCTATTTTATTCTGTTCTATTCAGTTCTGTTCTATTCAGTTCTGTTCTATTCAGTTCTGTTCTATTCAGTTCTGTTCTATTCAGTTCTGTTCTATTCAGTTCTGTTCTATTTTATTCTGTTCTATTCAGTTCTGTTCTATTTTATTCTGTTCTATTCAGTTCTGTTCTATTTTATTCTGTTCTATTCAGTTCTGTTCTGCTCTATTCAGTTCTGTTCTATTCAGTTCTGTTCTATTCAGTTCTGTTCTATTCAGTTCTGTTCTATTTTATTCTGTTCTATTCAGTTCTGCTCTATTCAGTTCTGTTCTATTCAGTTCTGTTCTATTCAGTTCTGTTCTATTCAGTTCTGTTCTATTCAGTTCTGTTCTATTTTATTCTGTTCTATTCAGTTCTGTTCTATTCAGTTCTGTTCTATTCAGTTCTGTT
Source organism: Oncorhynchus gorbuscha (assembly GCF_021184085.1). Classification (NCBI taxonomy): domain Eukaryota; kingdom Metazoa; phylum Chordata; class Actinopteri; order Salmoniformes; family Salmonidae; genus Oncorhynchus; species Oncorhynchus gorbuscha. Next base: position 470,629 of record NW_025745222.1, on the reverse strand, counting down.
ATATTCAGTTCTGTTCTATTCAGTTCTGTTCTATTCAGTTCTGTTCTATTCAGTTCTGTTCTATTCAGTTCTGTTCTTTTCAGTTCTGTTCTATTCAGTTCTGTTCTATTCAGTTCTGTTCTATTCAGTTCTGTTCTATTTTATTCTGTTCTATTCAGTTCTGTTCTATTCAGTTCTGTTCTATTTTATTCTGTTCTATTCAGTTCTGTTCTATTTTATTCTGTTCTATTCAGTTCTGTTCTATTCAGTTCTGTTCTATTCAGTTCTGTTCTATTTTATTCTGTTCTATTTTATTCTGTTCTATTTTATTCTGTTCTATTCAGTTCTGTTCTATTCAGTTCTGTTCTATTTTATTCTGTTCTATTTTATTCTGTTCTATTCAGTTCTGTTCTATTCAGTTCTGTTCTATTCAGTTCTGTTCTATTCAGTTCTGTTCTTTTCAGTTCTGTTCTATTCAGTTCTGTTCTATTCAGTTCTGTTCTATTCAGTTCTGTTCTATTTTATTCTGTTCTATTCAGTTCTGTTCTATTCAGTTCTGTTCTATTTTATTCTGTTCTATTCAGTTCTGTTCTATTTTATTCTGTTCTATTCAGTTCTGTTCTATTCAGTTCTGTTCTTTTCAGTTCTGTTCTATTCAGTTCTGTTCTATTCAGTTCTGTTCTATTCAGTTCTGTTCTATTTTATTCTGTTCTATTCAGTTCTGTTCTATTCAGTTCTGTTCTATTCAGTTCTGTTCTATTCAGTTCTGTTCTATTTTATTCTGTTCTATTCAGTTCTGTTCTATTTTATTCTGTTCTATTCAGTTCTGTTCTATTCAGTTCTGTTCTTTTCAGTTCTGTTCTATTCAGTTCTGTTCTATTCAGTTCTGTTCTATTCAGTTCTGTTCTATTTTATTCTGTTCTATTCAGTTCTGTTCTATTCAGTTCTGTTCTATTTTATTTTGTTCTATTCAGTTCTGTTCTATTTTATTCTGTTCTATTCAGTTCTGTTCTATTCAGTTCTGTTCTTTTCAGTTCTGTTCTATTCAGTTCTGTTCTATTCAGTTCTGTTCTATTCAGTTCTGTTCTATTTTATTCTGTTCTATTCAGTTCTGTTCTATTTTATTCTGTTCTATTCAGTTCTGTTCTATTCAGTTCTGCTCTATTCAGTTCTGTTCTATTCAGTTCTGCTCTATTCAGTTCTGTTCTTTTCAGTTCTGTTCTATTCAGTTCTGTTCTATTCAGTTCTGTTCTATTCAGTTCTGCTCTATTCAGTTCTGTTCTATTTTATTCTGTTCTATTTTATTCTGTTCTATTCAGTTCTGTTCTATTCAGTTCTGTTCTATTCAGTTCTGTTCTATTCAGTTCTGTTCTATTCAGTTCTGTTCTATTTTATTCTGTTCTATTCAGTTCTGCTCTATTCAGTTCTGTTCTATTCAGTTCTGCTCTATTCAGTTCTGTTCTATTCAGTTCTGTTCTGCTCTATTCAGTTCTGTTCTGCTCTATTCAGTTCTGTTCTATTCAGTTCTGTTCTATTCAGTTCTGTTCTATTCAGTTCTGTTCTATTCAGTTCTGTTCTGCTCTATTCAGTTCTGTTCTGCTCTATTCAGTTCTGTTCTATTCAGTTCTGTTCTATTCAGTTCTGCTCTATTCAGTTCTGTTCTATTCAGTTCTGTTCTATTCAGTTCTGTTCTGCTCTATTCAGTTCTGTTCTGCTCTATTCAGTTCTGTTCTATTCAGTTCTGCTCTATTCAGTTCTGTTCTATTCAGTGTACTGTTGTGTACTGTTATGTACGATACTGTACTGTTGTGTACTATACTGTTATGTACTGTACTGTTGTGTACTGTACTGTTATATACTGTTGTTTACTGTATTGTTATGTACTGTACTGTTGTGTACTGTACTGTTATATACTGTTATGTACTATACTGTACTGTAATGTTATGTACTATACTGTACTGTACTGTTATGTACTATACTGTACTGTTATGTACTATACTGTACTGTTATGTACTGTACTGTTAAGTACTATACTGTACTGTAATGTACTATACTGTACTGTAATGTTATGTACTATACTGTACTGTTATGTACTATACTATACTGTTATGTACTGTACTGTAATGTTATGTACTATACTGTACTGTTATGTACTATACTGTAATGTTATGTACTATACTGTACTGTTATGTACTATACTGTAATGTTATGTACTATACTGTACTGTAATGTTATGTACTATACTGTTATGTACTATACTGTACTGTACTGTTATGTACTGTAATGTTATGTACTATACTGTTATGTACTATACTGTACTGTAATGTACTGTACTGTTATGTACTATACTGTACTGTACTATACTGTACTGTACTGTTATGTACTATACTGTACTGTACTGTTATGTACTATACTGTACTGTACTGTTATGTACTATACTGTACTGTACTGTTATGTACTATACTGTACTGTACTGTTATGTACTATACTGTACTATACTGTACTGTACTGTTATATACTTATGTACTGTTATGTACTATACTGTACTGTACTGTTATGTACTATACTGTACTGTTGTGTACTGTACTGTTACGTACTATACTGTACTGTACTGTTATGTACTATACTGTACTAGTTTAATTCTATACTATTTTACTGTGTTCTGTTCTAAAGATCTGACAGCTCAGTGAAGATATTTGACAGACACGGACAGAGGAAGAATGAACTAAATCTACCTGGGTGAGTTCAACATAGAGAAACACATCTATCTGGCCTGCTGGGACGATACTAACACATCTGGCCTGCTGGGACGATACTGACACATCTGGCCTGCTGGGACAATACTGACACATCTGACCTGCTACTGACACATCTGACCTGCTGGGACCATACTGACACATCTGACCTGCTGGGACCATACTAACACATCTGACCTGCTACTGACACATCTGACCTGCTGGGACGATACTGACACATCTGACCTGCTGGGACCATACTAACACATCTGACCTGCTGGGACCATACTAACACATCTGACCTGCTGGGACCATACTAACACATCTGACCTGCTGGGACGATACTAACACATCTGACCTGCTGGGACCATACTGACACATCTGACCAGCTGGGACGATACTGACACATCTGACCTGCTGGGACCATACTGACACATCTGACCTGCTGGGACCATACTAACACATCTGACCTGCTGGGACCATACTGACACATCTGACCTGCTGGGACCATACTAACACATCTGACCTGCTGGGACGATACTGACACATCTGGCCTGCTGGGACCATACTAACACATCTGACCTGCTACTAACACATCTGACCTGCTGGGACCATACTAACACATCTGACACGTCTCCCTCCCTCTCTCCCTCCCTCTCCTTCCCTCTCCCCCTCCGTCCCTCCCTGTCTCCCTCCCTCCCTCCTCCCTCCCTCTCTGTCTCCCTCCCTCCCTCCCTCCCTCTCTGTCTCCCTCCCTCCCTCCCTCCCTCTCTGTCTCCGTCCCTCTCTGTCTCCCTCTCTGTCTCCCTCCTTTCTTCTCCCTCCCTCCCTCCCTCCCTCCCTCCCTCCCTCCCTCCCAGGCGTTGTGTAGGGATGGACTGGGATAAGGACGGAGACATCTTGGCTGTGATCTCTGACAAGTCCAGCTCCGTTTACCTCTGGGACGCTAACGTCAACAAGACCTCACAGATAGACAGCAGCATGAGGTGGGCTGGACTCACACACCTCACACACACACCTCACACACACACCCACACACACCTCACACACACACCTCACACACACACCCACACACACCTCACACACACACCCACACACACCTCACACACACACCCACACACACCTCACACACACACACACACACACCTCACACACACACCTCACACACACACCTCACACACACACCTCACACACACACACCTCACACACACACCCACACACACCTCACACACACACCCACACACACACCTCACACACACACCCTCACCCACCACACACACACACACACACCTCACACACACACCTCACACACCTCACACACACACACCTCACACACCTCACACACACACACACACCTCACACACACACACACACACACACACACCTCACACACACACACACACACACACACACACACACACACACACACACACACACACACACACACACACACACACACACACACACACACACACACACACACACACACACTCACACACACACACACACACACACACACACACACCTCACACACACACACACACACACACCTCACACACCTCACACACACACCTCACACACACACACCTCACACACCTCACACACACACACACCTCACACACACACACACCTCACCCACCTCACACACCTCACACACCTCACACACCTCACACACCTCACACACCTCACCCACCTCACACACCTCACACACCTCACCTACCTCACACACACACACATCTCACACACCTCACACACACACACACCTCACACACACACACACCTCACCCACCTCACCCACCTCACACACCTCACCCACCTCACCCACCTCACCCACCTCACACACCTCACACACCTCACACATCTCACACACCTCACACACACACACACCTCACACACACACACACCTCACACATCTCACACACCTCACACACACCTCACACACCTCACACACACACACACCTCACACACCTCACACACACACACACAACTCACCCTCCTCACCCACCTCACCCTCCTCACCCACCTCACACACACACACACACACCTCACACACCTCACACCCACACACACCTCACACCTCACACATCTCACACACCTCACACACCTCACACACCTCACCCACCTCACACACCTCACCCTCCTCACACAACTCACCCTCCTCACCCACCTCACCCTCCTCACCCACCTCACACACACACACACCTCACACACCTCACACCCCTCACACACCTCACACCTCACACATCTCACACACCTCACACACCTCACACACCTCACACACACACACACCTCACACACCTCACACACACACACACAACTCACCCTCCTCACCCACCTCACACCCTCCTCACCCACCCACCTCACACACACACACACCTCACACACCTCACCCCTCACACACCTCACACCTCACACATCTCACACACCTCACACACCTCACACACCTCACCCACCTCACACACCTCACCCTCCTCACACAACTCACCCTCCTCACCCACCTCACCCTCCTCACCCACCTCACACACACACACACCTCACACACCTCACACCCTCACACACCTCACACACCTCACACATCTCACACACCTCACACACCTCACACACCTCACCCGCCTCACACGCCTCACCCGCCTCACACACCTCACCCGCCTCACCCGCCTCACCCACCTCACACACCTCACCCACCTCACCCACCTCACCCACCTCACACCTCACACATCTCACACACCTCACACACCACACCCACCTCACACCTCACACATCTCACACACCTCACACACCTCACACACCTCACCCACCTCACACACCTCACACCCCTCACCCATCTCACACACCTCACCCACCTCACCCACCTCACCCACCTCACACCCCTCACACACCTCACCCACCTCACACACCTCACACATCTCACACACCTCACACACCTCACCCACCTCACCCACCTCACACCCTCACACCACACCTCACCCATCTCACACACACCTCACCTCACCCATCTCACCCACCTCGCACAACTCACCCACCTCACCCACCTCACACACCTCACCCATCTCACACCCCTCACACACCTCACCCATCTCACACACCTCACCCATCTCACCCACCTCGCACAACTCACACACCTCACCCATCTCACACACCTCACCCATCTCACACACCTCACACACCTCACCCACCTCACCCACCTCACACCCCTCACACACCTCACCCATCTCACACACCTCACCCATCTCACCCACCTCGCACAACTCACCCACCTCACACACCTCACCCATCTCACACACCTCACCCACCTCGCACAACTCACCCACCTCACACACCTCACACACCTCACCCATCTCACCCACCTCGCACAACTCACCCACCTCACACACCTCACACACCTCACCCATCTCACCCACCTCACACACCTCACACACACACACGCCTCACACACCTCACACATCTCACCCACCTCACCCACCTCACACACCTCACCCACCTCACACACCTCACACACCTCACCCACCTCACACACCTCACACACCTCACACACCTCACACCTCTCACCCACCTCACACACCTCACACATCTCACCCACCTCACACATCTCACCCACCTCACACACCTCACCCACCTCACACACCTCACACACCTCACCCACCTCACACACCTCACCCACCTCACCCACCTCACCCACCTCACACACCTCACCCACCTCACACACCTCACACACACACACGCCTCACACACCTCACACATCTCACCCACCTCACCCACCTCACACACCTCACCCACCTCACACACCTCACACACCTCACACACCTCACACACCTCACACACCTCACACCTCTCACCCACCTCACACCCCTCACACACCTCACCCACCTCACACACCTCACACACCTCACCCACCTCACACACCTCACACACCTCACACACCTCACCCACCTCACACACCTCACACACCTCACACACCTCACCCACCTCACACACCTCACACACCTCACACCTCTCACCCACCTCACACCCCTCACACACCTCACCCATCTCGCACAACTCACCCACCTCACCCACCTCACACACCTCACCCATCTCACACACCTCACCCACCTCGCACAACTCACCCACCTCACACACCTCACACACCTCACCCATCTCACCCACCTCGCACAACTCACCCACCTCACACACCTCACACACCTCACCCATCTCACACACCTCACCCACCTCGCACAACTCACCCACCTCACCCACCTCGCACAACTCACCCACCTCACCCACCTCACACACCTCACACACCTCACGCTTTATTTCCACACCACATTTCACACACGAGAATAAAAGCTGAAATATTTACAACAAACAATACAAACTGAAGGACTAAAAGCAGGAAAATCAGAGTTAAAAAGGTGTATTTTACACACACACACTGTTTGAACATTCCCCAGTATTCCTTCCCGTCTGTGTTGGTTTCCATAGAGACCAGATGTCATTCATCCTGTGGTCGAAAGCCGGGCCCCTATTGGCTGTCGGGACCAACAAAGGAAACCTGCTGATCTACAACCAACAGACGTCACGCAAGATCCCTGTCCTGGGTAACAACACACACTGTCCTGGGTAACAACACACACTGTCCTGGGTAACAACACACACTGTCCTGGGTAACAACACACACTGTCCTGGGTAACAACACACTGTCCTGGGTAACAACACACACTGTCCTGGGTAACAACACACTGTCCTGGGTAACAACACACACTGTCTTGGGTAACAACACACACTGTCCTGGGTAACAACACACTGTCCTGGGTAACAACACACACTGTCCTGGGTAACAACACACACTGTCCTGGGTAACAACACACACTGTCCTGGGTAACAACACACACTGTCCTGGGTAACAACACACACTGTCCTGGGTAACAACACACACTGTCCTGGGTAACAACACACACTGTCCTGGGTAACAACACACACTGTCCTGGGTAACAACACACTGTCCTGGGTAACAACACACACTGTCCTGGGTAACAACACACACTGTCCTGGGTAACAACACACACTGTCCTGGGTAACAACACACACTGTCCTGGGTAACAACACACACTGTCCTGGGTAACAACACACACTGTCCTGGGTAACAACACACACTGTCCTGGGTAACAACACACTGTCCTGGGTAACAAACACACTGTCCTGGGTAACAACACACTGTCCTGGGTAACAACACACTGTCCTGGGTAACAACACACTGTCCTGGGTAACACACACACTGTCCTGGGTAACAACACACACTGTCCTGGGTAACAACACACACTGTCCTGGGTAACAAACACACTGTCCTGGGTAACAACACACACTGTCCTGGGTAACAACACACACTGTCCTGGGTAACAACACACACTGTCCTGGGTAACAACACACACTGTCCTGGGTAACACTGTCCTGTAACAACACACTGTCCTGGGTAACAACACACACTGTCCTGGGTAACAACACACTGTCCTGGGTAACAACACACACTGTCCTGGGTAACACACACACTGTCCTGGGTAACAACACACACTGTCCTGGGTAACAAACACACTGTCCTGGGTAACAACACACACTGTCCTGGGTAACAACACACACTGTCCTGGGTAACAACACACACTGTCCTGGGTAACAACACACACTGTCCTGGGTAACAAACACACACTGTCCTGGGTAACAACACACACTGTCCTGGGTAACAACACACACTGTCCTGGGTAACACACACACACTGTCCTGGGTAACAAACACACTGTCCTGGGTAACACACACACTGTCCTGGGTAACAACACACACTGTCCTGGGTAACAACACACACTGTCCTGGGTAACAACACACACTGTCCTGGGTAACAACACACTGTCCTGGGTAACAACACACTGTCCTGGGTAACAACACACACTGTCCTGGGTAACAACACACTGTCCTGGGTAACAACACACTGTCCTGGGTAACAACACACTGTCCTGGGTAACAACACACTGTCCTGGGTAACAACACACACTGTCCTGGGTAACAACACACACTGTCCTGGGTAACAACACACACTGTCCTGGGTAACAACACACACTGTCCTGGGTAACAACACACACTGTCCTGGGTAACAACACACTGTCCTGGGTAACAACACACACTGTCCTGGGTAACAACACACACTGTCCTGGGTAACAACACACACTGTCCTGGGTAACAACACACTGTCCTGGGTAACAACACACTGTCCTGGGTAACAACACACTGTCCTGGGTAACAACACACACTGTCCTGGGTAACAACACACACTGTCCTGGGTAACAACACACACTGTCCTGGGTAACAACACACACTGTCCTGGGTAACAACACACACTGTCCTGGGTAACAACACACACTGTCCTGGGTAACAACACACTGTCCTGGGTAACACTGTCCTGGGTAACACACACTGTCCTGGGTAACAACACACTGTCCTGGGTAACAACACACTGTCCTGGGTAACAACACACACTGTCCTGGGTAACAACACACACTGTCCTGGGTAACAACACACACTGTCCTGGGTAACAACACACACTGTCCTGGGTAACAACACACTGTCCTGGGTAACAACACACACTGTCCTGGGTAACAACACACACTGTCCTGGGTAACAACACACTGTCCTGGGTAACAACACACACTGTCCTGGGTAACAACACACACTGTCCTGGGTAACAACACACACTGTCCTGGGTAACAACACACACTGTCCTGGGTAACAACACACTGTCCTGGGTAACAACACACACTGTCCTGGGTAACAACACACACTGTCCTGGGTAACAACACACACTGTCCTGGGTAACAACACACACTGTCCTGGGTAACAACACACACTGTCCTGGGTAACAACACACTGTCCTGGGTAACAACACACACTGTCCTGGGTAACAACACACACTGTCCTGGGTAACAACACACTGTCCTGGGTAACAACACACTGTCCTGGGTAACAACACACTGTCCTGGGTAACAACACACTGTCCTGGGTAACAACACACACTGTCCTGGGTAACAACACACACTGTCCTGGGTAACAACACACACTGTCCTGGGTAACAACACACACTGTCCTGGGTAACAACACACTGTCCTGGGTAACAACACACACTGTCCTGGGTAACAACACACTGTCCTGGGTAACAACACACACTGTCCTGGGTAACAACACACACTGTCCTGGGTAACAACACACACTGTCCTGGGTAACAACACACACTGTCCTGGGTAACAACACACACTGTCCTGGGTAACAACACACTGTCCTGGGTAACAACACACACTGTCCTGGGTAACAACACACACTGTCCTGGGTAACAACACACACTGTCCTGGGTAACAACACACTGTCCTGGGTAACAACACACTGTCCTGGGTAACAACACACACTGTCCTGGGTAACAACACACACTGTCCTGGGTAACAACACACTGTCCTGGGTAACAACACACTGTCCTGGGTAACAACACACACTGTCCTGGGTAACAACACACACTGTCCTGGGTAACAACACACTGTCCTGGGTAACAACACACACTGTCCTGGGTAACAACACACACTGTCCTGGGTAACAACACACACTGTCCTGGGTAACAACACACACTGTCCTGGGTAACAACACACACTGTCCTGGGTAACAACACACACTGTCCTGGGTAACAACACACACTGTCCTGGGTAACAACACACTGTCCTGGGTAACAACACACACTGTCCTGGGTAACAACACACACTGTCCTGGGTAACAACACACTGTCCTGGGTAACAACACACACTGTCCTGGGTAACAACACACACTGTCCTGGGTAACAACACACACTGTCCTGGGTAACAACACACTGTCCTGGGTAACAACACACTGTCCTGGGTAACAACACACACTGTCCTGGGTAACAACACACACTGTCCTGGGTAACAACACACTGTCCTGGGTAACAACACACACTGTCCTGGGTAACAACACACACTGTCCTGGGTAACAACACACTGTCCTGGGTAACAACACACACTGTCCTGGGTAACAACACACTGTCCTGGGTAACAACACACACTGTCCTGGGTAACAACACACACTGTCCTGGGTAACAACACACACTGTCCTGGGTAACAACACACTGTCCTGGGTAACAACACACACTGTCCTGGGTAACAACACACACTGTCCTGGGTAACAACACACACTGTCCTGGGTAACAACACACTGTCCTGGGTAACAACACACACTGTCCTGGGTAACAACACACACTGTCCTGGGTAACAACACACACTGTCCTGGGTAACAACACACACTGTCCTGGGTAACAACACACACTGTCCTGGGTAACAACACACACTGTCCTGGGTAACAACACACACTGTCCTGGGTAACAACACACACTGTCCTGGGTAACAACACACACTGTCCTGGGTAACAACACACACTGTCCTGGGTAACAACACACACTGTCCTGGGTAACAACACACACTGTCCTGGGTAACAACACACAGTCCTGGGTAACAACACACTGTCCTGGGTAACAACACACACTGTCCTGGGTAACAACACACACTGTCCTGGGTAACAACACACACTGTCCTGGGTAACAACACACACTGTCCTGGGTAACAACACACAGTCCTGGGTAACAACACACTGTCCTGGGTAACAACACACTGTCCTGGGTAACAACACACACTGTCCTGGGTAACAACACACACTGTCCTGGGTAACAACACACACTGTCCTGGGTAGCAACACACACTGTCCTGGGTAACAACACACACTGTCCTGGGTAACAACACACACTGTCCTGGGTAACAACACACACTGTCCTGGGTAAACACACTGTCCTGGGTAACAAACACACTGTCCTGGGTAACAACACACACTGTCCTGGGTAACAACACACTGTCCTGGGTAACAACACACTGTCCTGGGTAACAACACACACTGTCCTGGGTAACAACACACACTGTCCTGGGTAACAACACACACTGTCCTGGGTAACAACACACACTGTCCTGGGTAACAACACACACTGTCCTGGGTAACAACACACACTGTCCTGGGTAACAACACACACTGTCCTGGGTAACAACACACACTGTCCTGGGTAACAACACACACTGTCCTGGGTAACAACACACACTGTCCTGGGTAACAACACACACTGTCCTGGGTAACAACACACACTGTCCTGGGTAACAACACACTGTCTTGGGTAACAACACACACTGTCCTGGGTAACAACACACACTGTCCTGGGTAACAACACACACTGTCCTGGGTAACAACACACACTGTCCTGGGTAACAACACACACTGTCCTGGGTAACAACACACACTGTCCTGGGTAACAACACACACTGTCCTGGGTAACAACACACACTGTCCTGGGTAACAAACACACTGTCCTGGGTAACAACACACACTGTCCTGGGTAACAAACACACTGTCCTGGGTAACAACACACACTGTCCTGGGTAACAACACACACTGTCCTGGGTAACAACACACACTGTCCTGGGTAACAACACACACTGTCCTGGGTAACAACACACACTGTCCTGGGTAACAACACACACTGTCCTGGGTAACAACACACACTGTCCTGGGTAACAACACACACTGTCCTGGGTAACAACACACTGTCCTGGGTAACAACACACACTGTCCTGGGTAACAACACACACTGTCCTGGGTAACAACACACACTGTCCTGGGTAACAACACACACTGTCCTGGGTAACAACACACACTGTCCTGGGTAACAACACACACTGTCCTGGGTAACAACACACACTGTCCTGGGTAACAACACACACTGTACTGGGTAACAACACACACTGTCCTGGGTAACAACACACACTGTCCTGGGTAACAACACACTGTCCTGGGTAACAACACACACTGTCCTGGGTAACAACACACACTGTCCTGGGTAACAACACACACTGTCCTGGGTAACAACACACACTGTCCTGGGTAACAACACACACTGTCCTGGGTAACAACACACTGTCCTGGGTAACAACACACTGTCCTGGGTAACAACACACACTGTCCTGGGTAACAACACACACTGTCCTGGGTAACAACACACACTGTCCTGGGTAACAACACACACTGTCCTGGGTAACAACACACACTGTCCTGGGTAACAACACACACTGTCCTGGGTAACAACACACACTGTCCTGGGTAACAACACACACTGTCCTGGGTAACAACACACACTGTCCTGGGTAACCACACACTGTCCTGGGTAACCACACACTGTCCTGGGTAACAACACACACTGTCCTGGGTAACAACACACACTGTCCTGGGTAACAACACACACTGTCCTGGGTAACAACACACACTGTCCTGGGTAACAACACACACTGTCCTGGGTAACAACACACACTGTCCTGGGTAACAACACACACTGTCCTGGGTAACAACACACACTGTCGTGGGTAACAACACACACTGTCCTGGGTAACAACACACACTGTCCTGGGTAACAACACACTGTCCTGGGTAACAACACACTGTCCTGGGTAACAACACACTGTCCTGGGTAATAACACACACTGTCCTGGGTAACAACACACACTGTCCTGGGTAACAACACACACTGTCCTGGGTAACAACACACACTGTCCTGGGTAACAACACACACTGTCCTGGGTAACAACACACACTGTCCTGGGTAACAACACACACTGTCCTTGGTAACAACACACACTGTCCTGGGTAACAACACACTGTCCTGGGTAACAACACACACTGTCCTGGGTAACAACACACACTGTCCTGGGTAACAACACACACTGTCCTGGGTAACAACACACACTGTCCTGGGTAACAACACACACTGTCCTGGGTAACAACACAGATCATTGTGTTTGGTTTTAAATTTTTACGTACTCTCTTTCTCTATCACTCTGTCACACACACACACACACACACACACACACACACACACACACACACACACACACACACACACACACACACACACACACACACACACACACACACACACACACACACACACACACACACACACACACACACACACACACACACAGGAAAGCACACTAAGCGTATCACCTGTGGCTGCTGGAGTTCTCAGAACCTGTTGGCGCTGGGCAGCGAGGACTGCAGCGTAACCATTAGCAACCAGGAGGGAGACACCGTCCGACAGGTAACACCGTCATTGTAAATAATAATGTCTTGTTAGCTGACTTGCCTAGTTAAATAAAAGGATAAATGAACTCTCCATCCTACAGTACTTCTCTGTCAACCTTTCTCTCGTTCTCCCTCCGTCTCTCCTCTCTCTATGCTTCTCTCTCCTCTCTATCCTTCTCTCGTTCTCCCTCCGTCTCTCTCCTCTCTCTGTCAACCTTTCTCTCGTTCTCCCTCCCATCTCTCTCGTTCTCCCTCCGTCTCTCTCCTCTCTCTGTCCTTCTCTCGTTCTCCCTCCCATCTCTCTCCTCTCTCTGTCCTTCTCTCGTTCTCCCTCCGTCTCTCCTCTCTCTATCCTTCTCTCGTTCTCCCTCCGTCTCTCCTCTCTCTATGCTTCTCTCTCCTCTCTCTATCCTTCTCTCGTTCTCCCTCCCATCTCTCTCCTCTCTCTATCCTTCTCTCGTTCTCCCTCCGTCTCTCTTCTCTCTCTATCCTTCTCTCGTTCTCCCTCCCATCTCTCTCCTCTCTCTATCCTTCTCTCATCCTCTCTCCCTCCGTCTCTTCTCCCTGTCCTTCTCTCGTTCTCCCTCCCATCTCTCTCCTCTCTCTATCCTTCTCTCATCCTCCCTCCCTCCATCTCTTCTCCCTGTCCTTCTCTCGTTCTCCCTCCCATCTCTCTCCTCTCTCTATCCTTCTCTCGTTCTCCCTCCGTCTCTCTCCTCTCTCTATCAACCTTTCTCTCGTTCTCCCTCCATCTCTCTCCTCTCCCTGTCTTTCTCTCGTTCTCCCTCCCATCTCTCTCCTCTCTCTATCCTTCTCTCATCCTCCCTCCCTCCGTCTCTTCTCCCTGTCCTTCTCTCATTCTCCCTCCCATCTCTCTCCTCTCTCTATCCTTCTCTCATCCTCCCTCCCTCCGTCTCTTCTCCCTGTCCTTCTCTCGTTCTCCCTCCCATCTCTCTCCTCTCTCTATCCTTCTCTCGTTCTCACTCCGTCTCTCTCCTCTCCTCTCACCTTCCCCCGTCTTCACCTCCCCCTCCCTCCCCCCAGACGTCGGTGCGTTCTGACCCAGCTGATGTCCAGTTCTCTGTGATGAAGACAGACGAGAGGTCTTCCCCAGGAGAGAGCACAGTGAGTGTTGCTGTGTAACATAGAGCTGGGTAACATAGAGAGCACAGTGAGTGTTGCTGTGCCAGTCTGTTACTGACTGTTCATGAAGCGTTTCCTTACGGGCCACATAGAGCTGGGTAACATAGAGCTGGGAAACATAGAGCTGGGTAACATAGAGCTGGGTATCATAGAGCTGGGTATCATAGAGCTGGGTAACATAGAGCTGGGTAACGTAGAGCTGGGTATCATAGAGCTGGGTAATATAGAGCTGGGTAACATAGAGCTGGGAAATATAGAGCTGGGTATCATAGAGCTGGGGTAACGTAGAGCTGGGTAACATAGAGCTGGGTATCGTAGAGCTGGGTATCGTAGAGCTGGGTATCGTAGAGCTGGGTATCGTAGAGCTGGGTAACATAGAGCTGGGAAATATAGAGCTGGGGTAACGTAGATCTGGGTAACGTAGAGCTGGGTATCGTAGAGCTGGGTATCGTAGAGCTGGGTAACGTAGAGCTGGGTAAGGGCTGGTAGATAGTAGTGCACTATGTAGGGAATAGGGTTCCATAGGGCTGGTATATAGTAGCGCACTATGTAGGGACTAGGGTTCCATAGGGCTGGTATATAGTAGTGCACTATGTAGGGACTAGGGTTCCATAGGGCTGGTATATAGTAGTGCACTATGTAGGGACTAGGGTTCCATAGGGCTGGTATATAGTAGTGCACTATGTAGGGACTAGGGTTCCATAGGGCTGGTATATAGTAGTGCACTATGTAGGGACTAGGGTTCCATAGGGCTGGTATATAGTAGTGCACTATGTAGGGAATAGGTTTCCATAGGGCTGGTATATAGTAGTGCACTATGTAGGGACTAGGGTTCCATAGGGCTGGTATATAGTAGTGCACTATGTAGGGACTAGGGTTCCATAGGGCTGGTATATAGTAGTGCACTATGTAGGGAATAGGGTTCCATAGGGCTGGTATATAGTAGTGCACTATGTAGGGACTAGGGTTCCATAGGGCTGGTATATAGTAGTGCACTATGTAGGGACTAGGGTTCCATAGGGCTGGTATATAGTAGTGCACTATGTAGGGAATAGGTTCCATAGTGCTGGTATATAGTAGAGCACTATGTAGGGACTATGGTTCTATTTGGGACATAACCCATATCACTCATCTCTGACCTCTGACCCCATCAGGTGAGCGTTGCCGTGGGGAAGAAGACCCTGTTCCTGTTTAACCTCAACGACCCCGACAACCCCATAGAGCTGGCCTTCCAGCAGCGCTACGGACACATCATCTCCTACCGCTGGTACACACACACACACACACACACACACACACACACACACACACACACACACACACACACACACACACACACACACACACACACACACACACACACACACACACACACACACACACACACACACACTTTCTCGCATAAAACAGATTTCTTTGGCTATTTCTGTTTGAAATTTGGCATTTTTCCTTCTTCCTCCCCTCCTCCTCCTCTCCCGCCTCCCCTCCACCTCCTCCCCTCATCCCCTCCCCTCCTCCTCATCCCCTCCTCCTCCCCTCCCTCCCCTTCTCCTCCTCTCCTCCCTCCCCTCCGCCTCCCCTCATCCCCTCCCCTCTTCATCCCCTCCTCCTCCTCCCTCCTCATCCCCTCCTCCCTTCCCCATTCCCCTCCTCCTCTCCCCTCCGCCTCCTCTCCCCCTCCCCTCCGCCTCCCTCCCCCTCCCCTCCGCCTCCCCTCCTCCTCATCCCCTCCCCCTCCTCCCTCCCCTCCTCCCTCCCCCTCCCCTCCGCCTCCCCCCTCCTCATCCTCTCCCTCCCCTCCCTCCTCCCCTCCACCTCCCCCTCCTCCTCCTCCCCCTCCCTCCTCCTCGTCCCTCCTCATCCCCTCCTCCCTCCTCCCCCTCCCTCCTCCCCCCTCCTCCTCCTCCTCATCCCCTCCTCTGCCTCCCTCCTCCTCCCCTCCTCCTCCCCCTCCTCATCCCCTCCTCCCCTCCCTCCTCCTCCTCCTCTCCCGCCTCCTCCCTCCCTCCTCCTCCTCCCCCTCCTCCTCCTCCTCCCCTCCCTCCTCCTCCTCCCTCCTCCCTCTCCCTCCCTCCCTCCTCCCTCCTCCTCCTCCCCCTCCCTCCTCCCCCCCCTCCTCCTCCTCCTCCCCTCCTCTCCCTCCCTCCCCTCCCTCCTCCCCTCCTCCTCCTCCCCTCCCTCCTCCTCCCCCCTCCTCATCCCCTCCTCTCCCTCCCCTCCCTCCTCCTCCTCCTCCCCTCCCTCCTCCCCTCCTCCTCCTCCTCCCCCCCCCTCCTCCCCCCCCTCCTCCTCCTCCCCTCCTCCTCCTCCCCCTCCTCCTCCTCCCCTCCTCCTCCTCTCCTCCTCCTCCTCCTCCTCCTCCCCTCCCTCCTCCCCTCCTCCCTCCCCCTGCCCTCCTCCCCTCCTCCTCCCCTCCTCCTCCCTCCTCCTCCTCCTCCTCCTCCTCCTCCTCCTCCCCTCCCTCCTCCTCCTCCTCCTCCTCCTCCCCCCTCCCCTCCCTCCTCCTCCTCCTCCCTCCTCCTCCTCCTCCTCCCTCCTCCCAGGTATGGCGATGGCTACATCCTGATTGGTTTCTCTCAGGGTTATTTTGTGGTGATCTCCACCCACATCAGAGAGATCGGTCAGGAGCTGTTCCAGGCTCACAACCATAAAGACAGTCTGACCAGCGTCGCTATTTCCTCTGCTCTCAACAAGGCTGCTTCCTGTGGGGACAACAGGTACACACACACACACACACACACACACACACACACACACACACACACACACACACACACACACACACACACACACACACACACACACACACACACACACACACACACACACACACACACACACACACACACACACAGACACACACTACACACACACAGGCACACACACACTGCAGAGATTCCCTAATACATTGTGTTTATCGGTGTGTGTGTGTGTGTGTGTGTGTGTGTGTGTGTGTGTGTGTGTGTGTGTGTGTGTGTGTGTGTGTGTGTGTGTGTGTTGCAGTATAAAGATCCATGATCTGTCTGAGCTGAAGGAGATGGACGCCATCGTCAACCTGGAGGATGAGACTCAAGGTGACACGCTGACTGATGACACACACACCTTACACACCATACAGACCCACACACACACACCATACAGACCCACACACACACACCATACAGACCCACACACACACACCATACAGACCCACACACACACACCATACAGACCCACACACACACACCATACAGACCCACACACACACACCATACAGACCCACACACACACACCATACAGACCCACACACACACACCATACAGACCCACACACACACACCATACAGACCCACACACACACACCATACAGACCCACACACACAGTTGGAATACAATGAATGTGTTCGACCCCAAATGCAGTTAACTTGAATTTTGGTGTTTGTCTGTGACGCCGTGTGTGTGTGTGTGTGTGTGTGTGTGTGTGTGTGTGTGTGTGTGTGTGTGTGTGTGTGTGTGTGTGTGTGTGTGTGTGTGTGTGTGTGTGTGTGTGTGTGTCCCAGGTCTAGACCAGTTGAGCTGGACAGATGATGGTCAGTTGTTGGCCGTCTCCACACAGAGAGGATCCCTGCATGTCTTCCTGACCCGTCTCCCCATCCTGGGGCACAGCTGTGGGACCCGCCTGGCCTACCTGACCTCCCTGCTGGAGGTCACCGTGTCTAACCGTGTAGAGGGGGTGAGAACACGCTGTGGAACCATTATAAACAGAACACGCTGTGGGAACATTATAAACAGAACACCTGGGGGAACATTATAAACAGAACACCTGGGGGACCATTATAAACAGAACACCTGGGGGACCATTATAAACAGAACACCTGGGGGACCATTATAAACAGAACACCTGGGGGACCATTATAAACAGAACACCTGGGGGACCATTATAAACAGAACACGCGGGGGAAAACACCATTATAAACAGAACACCTGGGGGAAAACACCATTATAAGCAGAACACCTGGGGGAACATTATAAACAGAACACCTGGGGGACAATTATAAACAGAACACCTGGGGGAACATTATAAACAGAACACCTGGGGGACCATTATAAACAGAACACCTGGGGGAACATTATAAACAGAACACCTGGGGAAAACACCATTATAAACAGAACACCTGGGGAACCATTATAAACAGAACACCTGGGGGACCATTATAAACAGAACACCTGGGGGACCATTATAAACAGAACACCTGGGGGAACATTATAAACAGAACACCTGGGGGACCATTATAAACAGAACACCTGGGGGAACATTATAAACAGAACACCTGGGGAACCATTATAAACAGAACACGCTGGGGGACCATTATAAACAGAACACGCTGTGGGACCATTATAAACAGAACACCTGGGGAACCATTATAAACAGAACACCTGGGGAACCATTATAAACAGAACACCTGGGGGACCATTATAAACAGAACACCTGGGGGACCATTATAAACAGAACACCTGGGGGACCATTATAAACAGAACACCTGGGGGACCATTATAAACAGAACACCTGGGGGACCATTCTAAACAGAACACCTGGGGGACCATTCTAAACAGAACACCTGGGGGAAAACACCATTCTAAACAGAACACCTGGGGGACCATTATAAACAGAACACCTGGGGAAAACACCATTCTAAACAGAACACCTGGGGGAAACACCATTCTAAACAGAACACCTGGGGAACCATTATAAACAGAACACCTGGGGGACCATTATAAACAGAACACCTGGGGGACCATTATAAACAGAACACCTGGGGGGAAACACCATTCTAAACAGAACACCTGGGGGACCATTTTAAACAGACCACCTGGGGGAACATTATAAACAGAACACCTGGGGGACCATTATAAACAGAACACCTGGGGGACCATTATAAACAGAACACCTGGGGGACCATTATAAACAGAACACCTGGGGGACCATTATAAACAGAACACCTGGGGGACCATTATAAACAGAACACCTGGGGGACCATTATAAACAGAACACCTGGGGGACCATTATAAACAGAACACCTGGGGGGAAACACCATTCTAAACAGAACACCTGGGGGACCATTCTAAACAGAACACCTGGGGGAAAACACCATTATAAACAGAACACCTGGGGGAAAACACCATTCTAAACAGAACACCTGGGGAAAACACCATTCTAAACAGAACACCTGGGGGGAAACACCATTCTAAACAGAACACCTGGGGAAAACACCATTCTAAACAGAACACCTGGGGGGGAAACACCATTTTAAACAGAACACCTGGGGGAAAACACCATTCTAAATAGAACACCTGGGGAAAACACCATTCTAAACAGAACACCTGGTGGAAAACACCATTCTAAACAGAACACCTGGGGGAAACACCATTATAAATAGAACACCTGGGGGACCATTCTAAACAGAACACCTGGGGGACCATTCTAAACAGAACACCTGGGGAAAACACCATTCTAAACAGAACACCTGGGGAAAACACCATTCTAAACAGAACACCTGGGGAAAACACCATTCTAAACAGAACACCTGGGAAAACACCATTCTAAACAGAACACCTGGGGAAAACACCATTCTAAACAGAACACCTGGGGAAAACACCATTCTAAACAGAACACCTGGGGAAAACACCATTCTAAACAGAACACCTGGGGGACCATTCTAAACAGAACACCTGGGGGACCATTCTAAACAGAACACCTGGGGGACCATTATAAACAGAACACCTGGGGGACCATTCTAAACAGAACACCTGGGGGACCATTATAAACAGAACACCTGGGGGGAAACACCATTCTAAACAGAACACCTGGGGGACCATTTTAAACAGAACACCTGGGGGAACATTATAAACAGAACACCTGGGGGACCATTATAAACAGAACACCTGGGGGACCATTATAAACAGAACACCTGGGGGACCATTATAAACAGAACACCTGGGGGACCATTCTAAACAGAACACCTGGGGGACCATTCTAAACAGAACACCTGGGGGACCATTCTAAACAGAACACCTGGGGGACCATTATAAACAGAACACCTGGGGGAAAACACCATTATAAACAGAACACCTGGGGGAAAACACCATTCTAAACAGAACACTGGGGAAGAACACCTGGGGGAAACACCATTCTAAACAGAACACCTGGGGAAAACACCATTCTAAACAGAACACCTGGGGGGGAAACACCATTTTAAACAGAACACCTGGGGGAAAACACCATTCTAAATAGAACACCTGGGGAAAACACCATTCTAAACAGAACACCTGGGGGAAAACACCATTCTAAACAGAACACCTGGGGAAAACACCATTCTAAACAGAACACCTGGGGGACCATTCTAAACAGAACACCTGGGGAAAAAACCATTATAAATAGAACACCTGGGGGACCATTCTAAACAGAACACCTGGGGGACCATTCTAAACAGAACACCTGGGGAAAACACCATTCTAAACAGAACACCTGGGGAAAACACCATTCTAAACAGAACACCTGGGGAAAACACCATTCTAAACAGAACACCTGGGAAAACACCATTCTAAACAGAACACCTGGGGGACCATTATAAACAGAACACCTGGGGGACCATTCTAAACAGAACACCTGGGGGACCATTCTAAACAGAACACCTGGGGAAAACACCATTCTAAACAGAACACCTGGGGGACCATTCTAAACAGAACACCTGGGGGACCATTCTAAACAGAACACCTGGGGGGAAACACCATTATAAATAGAACACCTGGGGAAAACACCATTCTAAACAGAACACCTGGTGGAAAACACCATTCTAAACAGAACACCTGGGGAAAACACCATTCTAAACAGAACACCTGGTGGAAAACACCATTCTAAACAGAACACCTGGGGGAAAACACCATTCTAAATAGAACACCTGGGGGAAAACACCATTCTAAATAGAACACCTGGGGGAAAACACCATTATAAATAGAACACCTGGGGGAAAACACCATTCTAAATAGAACACCTGGGGGAAAACACCATTCTAAATAGAACACCTGGGGGAAAACACCATTCTAAATAGAACACCTGGGGAAAACACCATTATAAATAGAACACCTGGGGGAAAACACCATTCTAAATAGAACACCTGGGGGAAAACACCATTCTAAATAGAACACCTGGGGGAAAACACCATTCTAAACAGAACACCTGGGGGAAAACACCATTATAAATAGAACACCTGGGGGAAAACACCATTATAAATAGAACACCTGGGGGAAAACACCATTATAAATAGAACACCTGGGGGAAAACACCATTCTAAATAGAACACCTGGGGGAAAACACCATTCTAAATAGAACACCTGGGGGAAAACACCATTATAAATAGAACACCTGGGGAAAACACCATTATAAATAGAACACCTGGGGGAAAACACCATTATAAATAGAACACCTGGGGGAAAACACCATTCTAAATAGAACACCTGGGGGAAAACACCATTATAAATAGAACACCTGGTGGAAAACACCATTCTAAATAGAACACCTGGGGGAAAACACCATTATAAATAGAACACCTGGGGAAAACACCATTATAAACAGAACACCTGGGGGAAACACCATTATAAATAGAACACCTGGGGGGAAACACCATTATAAATAGAACACCTGGGGGACCATTCTAAACAGAACACCTGGGGGGAAACACCATTATAAATAGAACACCTGGGGGGAAACACCATTATAAATAGAACACCTGGGGAAAACACCATTATAAACAGAACACCTGGGGGAAAACACCATTCTAAATAAAACACCTGGGGGAAAACACCATTCTAAATAGAACACCTGGGGAAAACACCATTATAAACAGAACACCTGGGGGGAAACACCATTATAAATAGAACACCTGGGGGGAAACACCATTATAAATAGAACACCTGGGGGGAAACACCATTATAAATAGAACACCTGGGGGACCATTATAAACAGAACACCTGGGGGGAAACACCATTATAAACAGAACACCTGGGGGGAAACACCATTATAAATAGAACACCTGGGGGGAAACACCATTCTAAATAGAACACCTGGGGGACCATTATAAATAGAACACCTGGGGGGAAACACCATTATAAACAGAACACCTGGGGGGAAACACCATTATAAATAGAACACCTGGGGGGAAACACCATTATAAATAGAACACCTGGGGGGAAACACCATTATAAATAGAACACCTGGGGGGAAACACCATTCTAAATAGAACACCTGGGGGACCATTATAAATAGAACACCTGGGGGGAAACACCATTATAAACAGAACACCTGGGGGGAAACACCATTATAAATAGAACACCTGGGGGGAAACACCATTATAAATAGAACACCTGGGGGGAAACACCATTATAAACAGAACACCTGGGGGGAAACACCATTATAAATAGAACACCTGGGGGGAAACACCATTCTAAATAGAACACCTGGGGGACCATTATAAATAGAACACCTGGGGGGAAACACCATTATAAACAGAACACCTGGGGGGAAACACCATTATAAACAGAACACCTGGGGGGAAACACCATTATAAATAGAACACCTGGGGGGAAACACCATTATAAATAGAACACCTGGGGAAAACACCATTATAAATAGAACACCTGGGGGGAAACACCATTATAAATAGAACACCTGGGGGGAAACACCATTATAAATAGAACACCTGGGGAAAACACCATTATAAATAGAACACCTGGGGGGAAACACCATTATAAATAGAACACCTGGGGAAAACACCATTATAAATAGAACACCTGGGGGGAAACACCATTATAAATAGAACACCTGGTGGAAAACACCATTCTAAATAGAACACCTGGTGGAAAACACCATTCTAAATAGAACACCTGGGGGAAAACACCATTCTAAATAGAACACCTGGGGAAAACACCATTATAAACAGAACACCTGGGGGGAAACACCATTATAAATAGAACACCTGGGGGACCATTATAAATAGAACACCTGGGGGGAAACACCATTATAAATAGAACACCTGGTGGAAAACACCATTCTAAATAGAACACCTGGGGGAAAGCACCATTCTAAATAGAACACCTGGGGGACCATTATAAACAGAACACCTGGGGGACCATTCTAAACAGAACACCTGGGGGACCATTATAAACAGAACACCTGGGGAAAACACCATTATAAACAGAACACCTGGGGGGAAACACCATTATAAACAGAACACCTGGGGGACCATTATAAACAGAACACCTGGGGGACCATTATAAACAGAACACCTGAGGGACCATTATAAACAGAACACGCTGGGGGACCATTATAAACAGAACACCTGGGGGACCATTATAAACAGAACACCTGGGGGACCATTATAAACAGAACACCTGGGGGACCATTTTAAACAGAACACCTGGGGGACCATTTTAAACAGAACACCTGGGGGAACACAACATTCTAAACAGAACACCTGGGGGACCATTATAAACAGAACACCTGTACAGCGGGTGAGCGTGTCATAAACTCCGTGTCGTCTGACAGGAAGCTCCTGTTGCTGTGGCGGTGGAGGTGGAGCCTAACTTCATCGCCGTGGGACCCTACCACGTTGCCGTGGGGATGAACAACCGAGCCTGGTTCTACGCCCTGGGAGACTCCGGTGTGTGTGTGTGTGTGTTCACTGAGTTTGTGAGTGTGTTGTGTGTGTGTGTATTTGATGGTCTTGTAAAACATTGTGATGGTTTTGTAAACATCAGGTGTGGAGAGGCTGAAGGACATGGAGTATTTGGGGACAATCGCCACCATGTGTCTGAACTCAGAATACGCAGCGGCTCTATTTGAGGGCAAAGTACAGCTACACATGGTGAGAAGGGGGGTTTGGGGAGGAGGGGGTTTGGTGAGGGGGTGGTGAGGAGCTACACATGGTGAGAAGGGGGTTTGGGGAGGAGGTGGGGTCGGTGAGGAGCTACACATGGTGAGAAGGGGGTTTGGGGAGGAGGGGGTTTGGTGAGGGGGTGGTGAGGAGCTACACATGGTGAGAAGGGGGTTTGGGGAGGAGGGGGTTGGTGAGGAGCTACACATGGTGAGAAGGGGGTTTGGGGAGGAGGGGGTTTGGTGAGGGGGGTGGTGAGGAGCTACACATGGTGAGAATGTGGGGGGTTTGGGGAGGAGAGGGTTGGGGGAGGGGGTCTGTTTGAGGGCAAAGTACAGCATGGTGAGAAGGGGGGTACAGCTACATACACATGGTGAGAAGGGGGGAGGTTGGTGAGGAGAGGGTCGGGGGTGTTTGGGGGAGACGAGATGGTTGGGGGTGAGGAGAGGGTTGGGGGTGTTTGGGGGGGTGGGGAGAGGGTTGGGGGTGTTTGGGGGGGTGAGGAGAGGGTTGGGGTGTTTGTGGGGGGTGAGGAGAGGGGGTCTGTATGTAGTAGAAGGTCGTGTGTATTTGAGTGTCCGTATCAGTGATCTTAACCTGTGTGTGTGTGTGTGTGTGTGTGTGTGTGTGTGTGTGTGTGTGTGTGTGTGTGTGTGTGTGTGTGTGTGTGTGTGTGTGTGTGTGTGTGTGTGTGTGTGTGTGTGTGTGTGTGTAGATGGAGGGCGAGGGCCAACAGGAGCAGAGACAGACCAGGCTGTTTCCAGACGGAGACCGTAAAGAACACATCGTCAGTCACGCCCTCACTAACGACTTCCTGTTCTACGGGACTGATGTAAGACACACACACACACACACACACACACACACACACACACACACACACACACACACACACACACACACACACACACACACACACACACACACACACACACACACACACACACACACACACACACACACCTCCTAGTGTGCATCCTGGCTGATGTTAAACCTAGAAACCCCATGTTCCATGTGATAGTGTCTCCTCCCAGAGTGGTGTGATAGTGTGTATCTCTCCATGTCTCCTCCCAGAGTGGTGTGATAGTGTGTATCTCTCCATGTCTCCTCCCAGAGTGGTGTGATAGTGTGTATCTCTCCATGTCTCCTCCCAGAGTGGTGTGATAGTGTGTATCTCTCCATGTCTCCTCCCAGAGTGGTGTGATAGTGTGTATCTCTCCATGTCTCCTCCCAGAGTGGTGTGATAGTGTGTATCTCTCCATGTCTCCTCCCAGAGTGGTGTGATAGTGTGTATCTCTCCATGTCTCCTCCCAGAGTGGTGTGATAGTGTGTATCTCTCCATGTCTCCTCCCAGAGTGGTGTGATAGTGTGTATCTCTCCATGTCTCCTCCCAGAGTGGTGTGATAGTGTGTATCTCTCCATGTCTCCTCCCAGAGTGGTGTGATAGTGTGTATCTCTCCATGTCTCCTCCCAGAGTGGTGTGATAGTGTGTATCTCTCCATGTCTCCTCCCAGAGTGGTGTGATAGTGTCTCCTCCCAGAGTGGTGTGATAGTGTGTATCTCTCCATGTCTCCTCCCAGAGTGGTCTGATAGTGTGTATCTCTCCATGTCTCCTCCCAGAGTGGTGTGATAGTGTCTCCTCCCAGAGTGGTGTGATAGTGCGTATCTCTCCATGTCTCCTCCCAGAGTGGTGTGATAGTGTCTCCTCCCAGAGGGGTGTGATAGTGTCTCCTCCCAGAGTGGTGTGATAGTGTGTATCTCTCCATGTCTCCTCCCAGAGTGGTGTGATAGTGTGTATCTCTCCATGTCTCCTCCCAGAGTGGTGTGATAGTGTGTATCTCTCCATGTCTCCTCCCAGAGTGGTGTGATAGTGTGTATCTCTCCATGTCTCCTCCCAGAGTGGTGTGATAATGTGTATCTCTCCATGTCTCCTCCCAGAGTGGTGTGATAGTGTGCATCTCTCCATGTCTCCTCCCAGAGTGGTGTGATAGTGTGTATCTCTCCATGTCTCCTCCCAGAGTGGTGTGATAGTGTCTCCTCCCAGAGTGGTGTGATAGTGTGTATCTCTCCATGTCTCCTCCCAGAGTGGTGTGATAATGTGTATCTCTCCATGTCTCCTCCCAGAGTGGTGTGATAGTGTGTATCTCTCCATGTCTCCTCCCAGAGTGGTGTGATAGTGTGTATCTCTCCATGTCTCCTCCCAGAGTGGTGTGATAATGTGTATCTCTCCATGTCTCCTCCCAGAGTGGTGTGATAGTGTGTATCTCTCCATGTCTCCTCCCAGAGTGGTGTGATAGTGTGTATCTCTCCATGTCTCCTCCCAGAGTGGTGTGATAGTGTCTCCTCCCAGAGTGGTGTGATAGTGTGTATCTCTCCATGTCTCCTCCCAGAGTGGTGTGATAGTGTGTATCTCTCCATGTCTCCTCCCAGAGTGGTGTGATAGTGTCTCCTCCCAGAGTGGTGTGATAGTGTGTATCTCTCCATGTCTCCTCCCAGAGGGGTGTGATAGTGTCTCCTCCCAGAGTGGTGTGATAGTGTGTATCTCTCCATGTCTCCTCCCAGAGTGGTCTGATAGTGTCTCCTCCCAGAGTGGTGTGATAGTGTGTATCTCTCCATGTCTCCTCCCAGAGTGGTCTGATAGTGTCTCCTCCCAGAGTGGTGTGATAGTGTGTATCTCTCCATGTCTCCTCCCAGAGGGGTGTGATAGTGTCTCCTCCCAGAGTGGTGTGATAGTGTGTATCTCTCCATGTCTCCTCCCAGAGGGGTGTGATAGTGTCTCCTCCCAGAGTGGTGTGATAGTGTGTATCTCTCCATGTCTCCTCCCAGAGTGGTGTGATAGTGTGTATCTCTCCATGTCTCCTCCCAGAGTGGTCTGATAGTGTGTATCTCTCCATGTCTCCTCCCAGAGTGGTGTGATAGTGTCTCCTCCCAGAGTGGTCTGATAGTGTGTATCTCTCCATGTCTCCTCCCAGAGTGGTGTGATAGTGTGTATCTCTCCATGTCTCCTCCCAGAGTGGTGTGATAGTGTGTATCTCTCCATGTCTCCTCCCAGAGTGGTGTGATAGTGTGTATCTCTCCATGTCTCCTCCCAGAGTGGTGTGATAGTGTGTATCTCTCCATGTCTCCTCCCAGAGTGGTGTGATAGTGTGTATCTCTCCATGTCACCTCCCAGAGTGGTGTGATAGTGTCTCCTCCCAGAGTGGTGTGATAGTGTGTATCTCTCCATGTCTCCTCCCAGAGTGGTGTGATAATGTGTATCTCTCCATGTCTCCTCCCAGAGTGGTGTGATAGTGTGTATCTCTCCATGTCTCCTCCCAGAGTGGTGTGATAGTGTGTATCTCTCCATGTCTCCTCCCAGAGTGGTGTGATAATGTGTATCTCTCCATGTCTCCTCCCAGAGTGGTGTGATAGTGTGTATCTCTCCATGTCTCCTCCCAGAGTGGTGTGATAGTGTGTATCTCTCCATGTCTCCTCCCAGAGTGGTGTGATAGTGTCTCCTCCCAGAGTGGTGTGATAGTGTGTATCTCTCCATGTCTCCTCCCAGAGTGGTGTGATAGTGTGTATCTCTCCATGTCTCCTCCCAGAGTGGTGTGATAGTGTCTCCTCCCAGAGTGGTGTGATAGTGTGTATCTCTCCATGTCTCCTCCCAGAGGGGTGTGATAGTGTCTCCTCCCAGAGTGGTGTGATAGTGTGTATCTCTCCATGTCTCCTCCCAGAGTGGTCTGATAGTGTCTCCTCCCAGAGTGGTGTGATAGTGTGTATCTCTCCATGTCTCCTCCCAGAGTGGTCTGATAGTGTCTCCTCCCAGAGTGGTGTGATAGTGTGTATCTCTCCATGTCTCCTCCCAGAGGGGTGTGATAGTGTCTCCTCCCAGAGTGGTGTGATAGTGTGTATCTCTCCATGTCTCCTCCCAGAGGGGTGTGATAGTGTCTCCTCCCAGAGTGGTGTGATAGTGTGTATCTCTCCATGTCTCCTCCCAGAGTGGTGTGATAGTGTGTATCTCTCCATGTCTCCTCCCAGAGTGGTCTGATAGTGTGTATCTCTCCATGTCTCCTCCCAGAGTGGTGTGATAGTGTCTCCTCCCAGAGTGGTCTGATAGTGTGTATCTCTCCATGTCTCCTCCCAGAGTGGTGTGATAGTGTGTATCTCTCCATGTCTCCTCCCAGAGTGGTGTGATAGTGTGTATCTCTCCATGTCTCCTCCCAGAGTGGTGTGATAGTGTGTATCTCTCCATGTCTCCTCCCAGAGTGGTGTGATAGTGTGTATCTCTCCATGTCTCCTCCCAGAGTGGTGTGATAGTGTGTATCTCTCCATGTCTCCTCCCAGAGTGGTGTGATAGTGTGTATCTCTCCATGTCTCCTCCCAGAGTGGTGTGATAGTGTGTATCTCTCCATGTCTCCTCCCAGAGTGGTGTGATAGTGTGTATCTCTCCATGTCTCCTCCCAGAGTGGTCTGATAGTGTGTATCTCTCCATGTCTCCTCCCAGAGTGGTGTGATAGTGTGTATCTCTCCATGTCTCCTCCCAGAGTGGTGTGATAGTGTCTCCTCCCAGAGTGGTGTGATAGTGTGTATCTCTCCATGTCTCCTCCCAGAGTGGTGTGATAGTGTGTATCTCTCCATGTCTCCTCCCAGAGTGGTGTGATAGTGTGTATCTCTCCATGTCTCCTCCCAGAGTGGTGTGATAGTGTGTATCTCTCCATGTCTCCTCCCAGAGTGGTGTGTATCTCTCCATGTCTCCTCCCAGAGTGGTGTGTATCTCTCCATGTCTCCTCCCAGAGTGGTGTGATAGTGTGTATCTCTCCATGTCTCCTCCCAGAGTGGTGTGATAGTGTGCATCTCTCCATGTCTCCTCCCAGAGTGGTGTGATAGTGTGTATCTCTCCATGTCTCCTCCCAGAGTGGTGTGATAGTGTGTATCTCTCCATGTCTCCTCCCAGAGTGGTGTGATAGTGTGTATCTCTCCATGTCTCCTCCCAGAGTGGTGTGATAGTGTGTATCTCTCCATGTCTCCTCCCAGAGTGGTCTGATAGTGTGTATCTCTCCATGTCTCCTCCCAGAGTGGTCTGATAGTGTGTATCTCTCCATGTCTCCTCCCAGAGTGGTGTGATAGTGTGTATCTCTCCATGTCTCCTCCCAGAGTGGTGTGATAGTGTGTATCTCTCCATGTCTCCTCCCAGAGTGGTGTGATAGTGTGTATCTCTCCATGTCTCCTCCCAGAGTGGTGTGATAGTGTGTATCTCTCCATGTCTCCTCCCAGAGTGGTGTGATAGTGTGTATCTCTCCATGTCTCCTCCCAGAGTGGTGTGATAGTGTGTATCTCTCCATGTCTCCTCCCAGAGTGGTGTGATAGTGTCTCCTCCCAGAGTGGTGTGATAGTGTGTATCTCTCCATGTCTCCTCCCAGAGTGGTGTGATAGTGTGTATCTCTCCATGTCTCCTCCCAGAGTGGTCTGATAGTGTCTCCTCCCAGAGTGGTGTGATAGTGTGTATCTCTCCATGTCTCCTCCCAGAGTGGTGTGATAGTGTGTATCTCTCCATGTCTCCTCCCAGAGTGGTGTGATAGTGTCTCCTCCCAGAGTGGTGTGATAGTGTGTATCTCTCCATGTCTCCTCCCAGAGTGGTGTGATAGTGTGTATCTCTCCATGTCTCCTCCCAGAGTGGTGTGATAGTGTGTATCTCTCCATGTCTCCTCCCAGAGTGGTGTGATAGTGTGTATCTCTCCATGTCTCCTCCCAGAGTGGTGTGATAGTGTGTATCTCTCCATGTCTCCTCCCAGAGTGGTGTGATAGTGTGTATCTCTCCATGTCTCCTCCCAGAGTGGTGTGATAGTGTGTATCTCTCCATGTCTCCTCCCAGAGTGGTGTGATAGTGTGTATCTCTCCATGTCTCCTCCCAGAGTGGTGTGATAGTGTGTATCTCTCCATGTCTCCTCCCAGAGTGGTGTGATAGTGTGTATCTCTCCATGTCTCCTCCCAGAGTGGTGTGATAGTGTGTATCTCTCCATGTCTCCTCCCAGAGTGGTGTGATAGTGTGTATCTCTCCATGTCTCCTCCCAGAGTGGTGTGATAGTGTGTATCTCTCCATGTCTCCTCCCAGAGTGGTGTGATAGTGTGTATCTCTCCATGTCTCCTCCCAGAGTGGTGTGATAGTGTGTATCTCTCCATGTCTCCTCCCAGAGTGGTGTGATAGTGTGTATCTCTCCATGTCTCCTCCCAGAGTGGTGTGATAGTGTGTATCTCTCCATGTCTCCTCCCAGAGTGGTGTGATAGTGTGTATCTCTCCATGTCTCCTCCCAGAGTGGTGTGATAGTGTGTATCTCTCCATGTCTCCTCCCAGAGTGGTGTGATAGTGTGTATCTCTCCATGTCTCCTCCCAGAGTGGTGTGATAGTGTGTATCTCTCCATGTCTCCTCCCAGAGTGGTGTGATAGTGTGTATCTCTCCATGTCTCCTCCCAGAGTGGTGTGATAGTGTGTATCTCTCCATGTCTCTCCCAGTGTGTATCTCTCCTCCCAGAGTGGTGTGATAGTGTGTATCTCTCCATGTCTCCTCCCAGAGTGGTGTGATAGTGTGTATCTCTCCATGTCTCCTCTCAGAGTGGTGTGATAGTGTCTCCTCCCAGAGGGGTGTGATAGTGTCTCCTCCCAGAGTGGTGTGATAGTGTCTCCTCCCAGAGGGGTGTGATAGTGTCTCCTCCCAGAGTGGTGTGATAGTGTGTATCTCTCCATGTCTCCTCCCAGAGTGGTGTGATAATGTGTATCTCTCCATGTCTCCTCCCAGAGTGGTGTGATAGTGTGTATCTCTCCATGTCTCCTCCCAGAGTGGTGTGATAGTGTGTATCTCTCCATGTCTCCTCCCAGAGTGGTGTGATAGTGTGTATCTCTCCATGTCTCCTCCCAGAGTGGTGTGATAGTGTGTATCTCTCCATGTCTCCTCCCAGAGTGGTGTGATAGTGTGTATCTCTCCATGTCTCCTCCCAGAGTGGTGTGATAGTGTCTCCTCCCAGAGTGGTGTGATAGTGTGTATCTCTCCATGTCTCCTCCCAGAGTGGTGTGATAGTGTGTATCTCTCCATGTCTCCTCCCAGAGTGGTGTGATAGTGTCTCCTCCCAGAGTGGTGTGATAGTGTGTATCTCTCCATGTCTCCTCCCAGAGGGGTGTGATAGTGTCTCCTCCCAGAGTGGTGTGATAGTGTGTATCTCTCCATGTCTCCTCCCAGAGTGGTCTGATAGTGTCTCCTCCCAGAGTGGTGTGATAGTGTGTATCTCTCCATGTCTCCTCCCAGAGTGGTCTGATAGTGTCTCCTCCCAGAGTGGTGTGATAGTGTGTATCTCTCCATGTCTCCTCCCAGAGGGGTGTGATAGTGTCTCCTCCCAGAGTGGTGTGATAGTGTGTATCTCTCCATGTCTCCTCCCAGAGGGGTGTGATAGTGTCTCCTCCCAGAGTGGTGTGATAGTGTGTATCTCTCCATGTCTCCTCCCAGAGTGGTGTGATAGTGTGTATCTCTCCATGTCTCCTCCCAGAGTGGTCTGATAGTGTGTATCATGTCTCCCCAGTGTCTCCTCCCAGAGTGGTCTGATAGTGTGTATCTCTCCATGTCTCCTCCCAGAGTGGTGTGATAGTGTGTATCTCTCCATGTCTCCTCCCAGAGTGGTGTGATAGTGTGTATCTCTCCATGTCTCCTCCCAGAGTGGTGTGATAGTGTGTATCTCTCCATGTCTCCTCCCAGAGTGGTGTGATAGTGTGTATCTCTCCATGTCTCCTCCCAGAGTGGTGTGATAGTGTGTATCTCTCCATGTCTCCTCCCAGAGTGGTGTGATAGTGTGTATCTCTCCATGTCTCCTCCCAGAGTGGTGTGATAGTGTGTATCTCTCCATGTCTCCT
The DNA here is from genome assembly GCF_021184085.1 of Oncorhynchus gorbuscha. Classification (NCBI taxonomy): domain Eukaryota; kingdom Metazoa; phylum Chordata; class Actinopteri; order Salmoniformes; family Salmonidae; genus Oncorhynchus; species Oncorhynchus gorbuscha. The sequence goes on along the minus strand of NW_025745222.1, from coordinate 437,796 downwards.
CCCAGAGTGGTGTGATAGTGTGTATCTCTCCATGTCTCCTCCCAGAGTGGTGTGATAGTGTGTATCTCTCCATGTCTCCTCCCAGAGTGGTGTGATAGTGTGTATCTCTCCATGTCTCCTCCCAGAGTGGTGTGATAGTGTGTATCTCTCCATGTCTCCTCCCAGAGTGGTGTGATAGTGTGTATCTCTCCATGTCTCCTCCCAGAGTGGTGTGATAGTGTGTATCTCTCCATGTCTCCTCCCAGAGTGGTGTGATAGTGTGTATCTCTCCATGTCTCCTCCCAGAGTGGTGTGATAGTGTGTATCTCTCCATGTCTCCTCCCAGAGTGGTGTGATAGTGTGTATCTCTCCATGTCTCCTCCCAGAGTGGTGTGATATCTCTCTCCATGTCTCCTCCCAGAGTGGTGTGTATCTCTCCATGTCTCCTCCCAGAGTGGTGTGATAGTGTGTATCTCTCCATGTCTCCTCCCAGAGTGGTGTGTGGTGTGTATCTCTCCATGTCTCCTCCCAGAGTGGTGTGTGTGTATCTCTCCATGTCTCCTCCCAGAGTGGTGTGATAGTGTGTATCTCTCCATGTCTCCTCCCAGAGTGGTGTGATAGTGTGTATCTCTCCATGTCTCCTCCCAGAGTGGTGTGATAGTGTGTATCTCTCCATGTCTCCTCCCAGAGTGGTGTGATAGTGTGTATCTCTCCATGTCTCCTCCCAGAGTGGTCTGATAGTGTGTATCTCTCCATGTCTCCTCCCAGAGTGGTGTGATAGTGTGTATCTCTCCATGTCTCCTCCCAGAGTGGTGTGATAGTGTGTATCTCTCCATGTCTCCTCCCAGAGTGGTGTGATAGTGTGTATCTCTCCATGTCTCCTCCCAGAGTGGTGTGATAGTGTGTATCTCTCCATGTCTCCTCCCAGAGTGGTGTGATAGTGTGTATCTCTCCATGTCTCCTCCCAGAGTGGTGTGATAGTGTGTATCTCTCCATGTCTCCTCCCAGAGTGGTGTGATAGTGTCTCCTCCCCAGAGTGGTGTGATAGTGTGTATCTCTCCATGTCTCCTCCCAGAGTGGTGTGATAGTGTGTATCTCTCCATGTCTCCTCCCAGAGTGGTCTGATAGTGTCTCCTCCCAGAGTGGTGTGATAGTGTGTATCTCTCCATGTCTCCTCCCAGAGTGGTGTGATAGTGTGTATCTCTCCATGTCTCCTCCCAGAGTGGTGTGATAGTGTCTCCTCCCAGTCTCCTCCAGAGTGGTGTGATAGTGTGTATCTCTCCATGTCTCCTCCCAGAGTGGTGTGATAGTGTGTATCTCTCCATGTCTCCTCCCAGAGTGGTGTGATAGTGTGTATCTCTCCATGTCTCCTCCCAGAGTGGTGTGATAGTGTGTATCTCTCCATGTCTCCTCCCAGAGTGGTGTGATAGTGTGTATCTCTCCATGTCTCCTCCCAGAGTGGTGTGATAGTGTGTATCTCTCCATGTCTCCTCCCAGAGTGGTGTGATAGTGTGTATCTCTCCATGTCTCCTCCCAGAGTGGTGTGATAGTGTGTATCTCTCCATGTCTCCTCCCAGAGTGGTGTGATAGTGTGTATCTCTCCATGTCTCCTCCCAGAGTGGTGTGATAGTGTGTATCTCTCCATGTCTCCTCCCAGAGTGGTGTGATAGTGTGTATCTCTCCATGTCTCCTCCCAGAGTGGTGTGATAGTGTGTATCTCTCCATGTCTCCTCCCAGAGTGGTGTGATAGTGTGTATCTCTCCATGTCTCCTCCCAGAGTGGTGTGATAGTGTGTATCTCTCCATGTCTCCTCCCAGAGTGGTGTGATAGTGTGTATCTCTCCATGTCTCCTCCCAGAGTGGTGTGATAGTGTGTATCTCTCCATGTCTCCTCCCAGAGTGGTGTGATAGTGTGTATCTCTCCATGTCTCCTCCCAGAGTGGTGTGATAGTGTGTATCTCTCCATGTCTCCTCCCAGAGTGGTGTGATAGTGTGTATCTCTCCATGTCTCCTCCCAGAGTGGTGTGATAGTGTGTATCTCTCCATGTCTCCTCCCAGAGTGGTGTGATAGTGTGTATCTCTCCATGTCTCCTCCCAGAGTGGTGTGATAGTGTGTATCTCTCCATGTCTCCTCCCAGAGTGGTGTGATAGTGTGTATCTCTCCATGTCTCCTCCCAGAGTGGTGTGATAGTGTGTATCTCTCCATGTCTCCTCCCAGAGTGGTGTGATAGTGTGTATCTCTCCATGTCTCCTCTCAGAGTGGTGTGATAGTGTCTCCTCCCAGAGGGGTGTGATAGTGTCTCCTCCCAGAGTGGTGTGATAGTGTCTCCTCCCAGAGGGGTGTGATAGTGTCTCCTCCCAGAGTGGTGTGATAGTGTCTCCTCCCAGAGTGGTGTGATAGTGTGTATCTCTCCATGTCTCCTCCCAGAGTGGTGTGATAGTGTCTCCTCCCAGAGTGGTGTGATAGTGTGTATCTCTCCATGTCTCCTCCCAGAGTGGTGTGATAGTGTGTATCTCTCCATGTCTCCTCCCAGAGTGGTGTGATAGTGTGTATCTCTCCATGTCTCCTCCCAGAGTGGTGTGATAGTGTGTATCTCTCCATGTCTCCTCCCAGAGTGGTGTGATAGTGTGTATCTCTCCATGTCTCCTCCCAGAGTGGTGTGATAGTGTGTATCTCTCCATGTCTCCTCCCAGAGTGGTGTGATAGTGTGTATCTCTCCATGTCTCCTCCCAGAGTGGTGTGATAGTGTGTATCTCTCCATGTCTCCTCCCAGAGTGGTGTGATAGTGTGTATCTCTCCATGTCTCCTCCCAGAGTGGTGTGATAGTGTGTATCTCTCCATGTCTCCTCCCAGAGTGGTGTGATAGTGTGTATCTCTCCATGTCTCCTCCCAGAGTGGTGTGATAGTGTGTATCTCTCCATGTCTCCTCCCAGAGTGGTGTGATAGTGTGTATCTCTCCATGTCTCCTCCCAGAGTGGTCTGATAGTGTGTATCCTGGTGGAAGACTGGCAGATGTTGAACGAGTACCGCCACCCAGTCGGCATCAAGAAGGTGAATATAATATATATATTATTATTATTATATTTATATTATTAATATAATATTATAACTATGGTGATGAATATAATATATATATTATTATTATTATTATATTTATATTATTAATATAATATTATAACTATGGTGGTGAATATAATATATATATTATTATTATTATATTTATATTATTAATATAATATTATAACTATGGTGGTGAATATAATATATCATTATTATTATTATTATATTTATATTATTAATATAATATTATAACTATGGTGGTGAATATAATATATATTATTATTATTATTATATTTATATTATTAATATAATATTATAACTATGGTGGTGAATATAATATATATTATTATTATATTTATATTATTAATATAATATTATAACTATGGTGGTGAATATAATATATCATTATTATTATTATTATATTTATATTATTAATATAATATTATAACTATGGTGGTGAATATAATATATATTATTATTATTATTATATTTATATTATTAATATAATATTATAACTATGGTGGTGAATATAATATATATTATTATTATATTTATATTATTAATATAATATTATAACTATGGTGGTGAATATAATATATATTATTATTATTATTATTATATTTATATTATTAATATAATATTATAACTATGGTGGTGAATATAATATATCATTATTATTATTATTATATTTATATTATTAATATAATATTATAACTATGGTGGTGAATATAATATATATTATTATTATTATATTTATATTATTATTAACTATGGTGATGAATATAATATATATATTATTATTATTATTATATTTATATTATTATTAACTATGGTGATGAATATAATATATATATTATTATTATTATTATATTTATATTATTATTATAATATTATAACTATGGTGGTGGTGGTGATGGTGGTGGTGATGATGATGATGGTGGTGGTGGTGATGATGATGATAGTGGTGGTGGTGGTGATGATGGTGATGGTGATGATGATGATGGTGGTGAAGATGGTGATGTGTTTTATAATAAATATATAATTGTTTTATATTATAATAAATATATATATTTTTTATATTATAATAAATATATAATTTTTTTATATTATAATAAATATATAATTGTTTTATATTATAATAAATATATAATTGTTTTATATTATAATAAATATATAATTGTTTTATATTCCAGGTGATTATTATAATAAATATATAATTGTTTAATATTATAATAAATATATAATTGTTTTATACTCCATGTGATTATTATAATAAATATATAATTGTTTTATATTCCAGGTGATTATTATAATAAATATATAATTGCAGGTGATTATTATAATAAATATATAATTGTTTTATATTCCAGGTGATTATTATAATAAATATATAATTGTTTTATACTCCAGGTGATTATTATAATAAATATATAATTGTTTTATATTCCAGGTGATTATTATAATAAATATATAATTGTTTTATATTATAATAAATATATAATTGCTTTATATTCCAGGTGATTATTATAATAAATATATAATTGTTTTATACTCCAGGTGATTATTATAATAAATATATAATTGTTTTATATTATAATAAATATATAATTGTTTTATATTCCAGGTGATTATTATAATAAATATATAATTGTTTTATACTCCATGTGATTATTATAATAAATATATAATTGTTTTATACTCCAGGTGATTATTATAATACATATATAATTTCAGGTGATTATTATAATAAATATATAATTGTTTTATATTCCAGGTGATTATTATAATAAATATATAATTGTTTTATACTCCAGGTGATTATTATAATAAATATATAATTGTTTTATACTCCAGGTGATTATTATAATAAATATATAATTGTTTTATATTCCAGGTGATTATTATAATAAATATATAATTGCAGGTGATTATTATAATAAATATATAATTGTTTTATACTCCAGGTGATTATTATAATAAATATATAATTGTTTTATACTCCGGGTGATTATTATAATAAATATATAATTGTTTTATATTCCAGGTGATTAATATAATAAATATATAATTGTTTTATATTCCAGGTGATTATTATAATACATATATAATTTCAGGTGATTATTATAATAAATATATAATTGTTTTATATTCCAGGTGATTATTATAATAAATATATAATTGTTTTATACTCCAGGTGATTATTATAATAAATATATAATTGTTTTATACTCCAGGTGATTAATATAATAAATATATAATTGTTTTATATTCCAGGTGATTATTATAATGAATATATAATTGCAGGTGATTAATATAATAAATATATAATTGTTTTATATTCCAGGTGATTATTATAATAAATATATAATTGCAGGTGATTATTATAATAAATATATAATTGTTTTATATTCCAGGTGATTATTATAATAAATATATAATTGTTTTATACTCCAGGTGATTATTATAATAAATATATAATTGTTTTATATTCCAGGTGATTATTATAATAAATATATAATTGTTTTATATTATAATAAATATATAATTGCTTTATATTCCAGGTGATTATTATAATAAATATATAATTGTTTTATACTCCAGGTGATTATTATAATAAATATATAATTGTTTTATATTATAATAAATATATAATTGTTTTATATTCCAGGTGATTATTATAATAAATATATAATTGTTTTATACTCCATGTGATTATTATAATAAATATATAATTGTTTTATACTCCAGGTGATTATTATAATACATATATAATTTCAGGTGATTATTATAATAAATATATAATTGTTTTATATTCCAGGTGATTATTATAATAAATATATAATTGTTTTATACTCCAGGTGATTATTATAATAAATATATAATTGTTTTATACTCCAGGTGATTATTATAATAAATATATAATTGTTTTATATTCCAGGTGATTATTATAATAAATATATAATTGCAGGTGATTATTATAATAAATATATAATTGTTTTATACTCCAGGTGATTATTATAATAAATATATAATTGTTTTATACTCCGGTGATTATTATAATAAATATATAATTGTTTTATATTCCAGGTGATTAATATAATAAATATATAATTGTTTTATATTCCAGGTGATTATTATAATACATATATAATTTCAGGTGATTATTATAATAAATATATAATTGTTTTATATTCCAGGTGATTATTATAATAAATATATAATTGTTTTATACTCCAGGTGATTATTATAATAAATATATAATTGTTTTATACTCCAGGTGATTAATATAATAAATATATAATTGTTTTATATTCCAGGTGATTATTATAATGAATATATAATTGCAGGTGATTATTATAATAAATATATAATTGTTTTATATTCCAGGTGATTATTATAATAAATATATAATTGTTTTATATTATAATAAATATATAATTGTTTTATATTCCAGGTGATTATTATAATAAATATATAATTGTTTTATATTCCAGGTGATTATGATAATACATATATAATTGTTTTATATTATAATAAATATATAATTGTTTTATATTCCAGGTGATTATTATAATAAATATATAAATAAATTGTTTTATATTCCAGGTGATTAATATAATAAATATATAATTGCAGAAACTATTACACTCAACGGAACGACTTGATTAGTGTAGTGTCAACAACGCACCCACTGCCAGCTGGCCTACTTCAGCAGTACTGTATCATTTAATCATTTTAGTCAATAAGATTCTTGCTACGTAGCTTAACTTTCTGAACATTCGAGACGTGTAGTCCACTTGTCATTCCAATCTCCTTTGCATTAGCGTAGCCTCTTCTGTAGCCTGTCAACTATGTGTCTGTCTATCCCTGTTCTCTCCTCTCTGCACAGACCATACAAACGCTCCACACCGCGTGGCCGCGGCCACCCTACTCTGGTGGTCCCAGCGCGCACGACCCACGTGGAGTTCCAGGTCTCCGGTAGCCTCTGGAACTGCCAATCTGCGGTCAACAAGGCAGAGTTCATCTCAGCCTATGCCTCCTCCAGTCCCTCGACTTCTTGGCACTGACGGAAACATGGATCACCACAGACAACACTGCTACTCCTACTGCTCTCTCTTCGTCCGCCCACGTGTTCTCGCACACCCCGAGAGCGTCTGGTCAGCGGGGTGGTGGCACCGGGATCCTCATCTCTCCCAAGTGGTCATTCTCTCTTTCTCCCCTTACCCATCTGTCTATCGCTCCTTTGAATTCCATGCTGTCACAGTTACTAGCCCTTTCAAGCTTAACATCCTTATCATTTATCGCCCTCCAGGTTCCCTCGGAGAGTTCATCAATGAGCTTGATGCCTTGATAAGCTCCTTTCCTGAGGACGGCTCACCTCTCACAGTTCTGGGCGACTTTAACCTCCCCACGTCTACCTTTGACTCTTTCCTCTCTGCCTCCTTCTTTCCACTCCTCTCCTCTTTTGACCTCACCCTCTCACCTTCCCCCTACTCACAAGGCAGGCAATACGCTCGACCTCATCTTTACTAGATGCTGTTCTTCCACTAACCTCATTGCAACTCCCCTCCAAGTCTCCGACCACTGCCTTGTATCCTTTTCCTCTCGCTCTCATCCAACACCTCCCACACTGCCCCTACTCGGATGGTATCGCGCCGCCCCAACCTTCGCTCTCTCTCCCCCGCTACTCTCTCCTCTTCCATCCTATCATCTCTTCCCTCCGCTCAAACCTTCTCCCACCTATCTCCTGATTCTGCCTCCTCAACCCTCCTCTCCTCCCTCTCTGCATCCCTTGACTCTCTATGTCCCCTATCCTCCAGGCCGGCTCGGTCCTCCCTCCCGCTCCGTGGCTCGATGACTCATTGCGAGCTCACAGAACAGGGCTCCGGGCAGCCGAGCGGAAATGGAGGAAAACTCGCCTCCCTGCGGACCTGGCATCCTTTCACTCCCTCCTCTCTACATTTTCCTCCTCTGTCTCTGCTGCTAAAGCCACTTTCTACCACGCTAAATTCCAAGCATCTGCCTCTAACCCTAGGAAGCTCTTTGCCACCTTCTCCTCCCTCCTGAATCCTCCGCCCCCTCCCCCCCCTCCTCCCTCTCTGCAGATGACTTCGTCAACCATTTTGAAAAGAAGGTCGACGACATCCGATCCTCGTTTGCTAAGTCAAACGACACCGCTGGTTCTGCTCACACTGCCCTACCCTGTGCTCTGACCTCTTTCTCCCCTCTCTCTCCAGATGAAATCTCGCGTCTTGTGACGGCCGGCCGCCCAACAACCTGCCCGCTTGACCCTATCCCCTCCTCTCTTCTCCAGACCATTTCCGGAGACCTTCTCCCTTACCTCACCTCGCTCATCAACTCATCCCTGACCGCTGGCTACGTCCCTTCCGTCTTCAAGAGAGCGAGAGTTGCACCCCTTCTGAAAAAACCTACACTCGATCCCTCCGATGTCAACAATTACAGACCAGTATCCCTTCTTTCTTTTCTCTCCAAAACTCTTGAACGTGCCGTCCTTGGCCAGCTCTCCCGCTATCTCTCTCTGAATGACCTTCTTGATCCAAATCAGTCAGGTTTCAAGACTAGTCATTCAACTGAGACGGCTCTCCTCTGTATCACGGAGGCGCTCCGCACTGCTAAAGCTAACTCTCTCTCCTCTGCTCTCATCCTTCTAGATCTATCGGCTGCCTTCGATACTGTGAACCATCAGATCCTCCTCTCCACCCTCTCCGAGTTGGGCATCTCCGGCGCGGCCCACGCTTGGATTGCGTCCTACCTGACAGGTCGCTCCTACCAGGTGGCGTGGCGAGAATCTGTCTCCTCACCACGCGCTCTCACCACTGGTGTCCCCCAGGGCTCTGTTCTTGGCCCTCTCCTATTCTCGCTATACACCAAGTCACTTGGCTCTGTCATAACCTCACATGGTCTCTCTTATCATTGCTATGCAGACGACACACAATTAATCTTCTCCTTTCCCCCTTCTGATGACCAGGTGGCGAATCGCATCTCTGCATGTCTGGCAGACATATCAGTGTGGATGACGGATCACCACCTCAAGCTGAACCTCGGCAAGACGGAGCTGCTCTTCCTCCCGGGAAGGACTGCCCGTTCCATGATCTCGCCATCACGGTTGACAACTCCATTGTGTCCTCCTCCCAGAGCGCCAAGAACCTTGGCGTGATCCTGACAACACCCTGTCGTTCTCAACCAACATCAAGGCGGTGGCCCGTTCCTGTAGGTTCATGCTCTACAACATCCGCAGAGTACGACCCTGCCTCACACAGGAAGCGGCGCAGGTCCTAATCCAGGCACTTGTCATCTCCCGTCTGGATTACTGCAACTCGCTGTTGGCTGGGCTCCCTGCCTGTGCCATTAAACCCCTTCAACTCATCCAGAACGCCGCAGCCCGTCTGGTGTTCAACCTTCCCAAGTTCTCCCACGTCACCCCGCTCCTCCGTTCTCTCCACTGGCTTCCAGTTGAAGCTCGCATCCGCTACAAGACCATGGTGCTTGCCTACGGAGCTGTGAGGGGAACGGCACCTCAGTACCTCCAGGCTCTGATCAGGCCCTACACCCAAACAAGGGCACTGCGTTCATCCACCTCTGGCCTGCTCGCCTCCCTACCACTGAGGAAGTACAGCTCCCGCTCAGCCCAGTCAAAACTGTTCGCTGCTCTGGCCCCCCAATGGTGGAACAAACTCCCTCACGACGCCAGGACAGCGGAGTCAATCACCACCTTCCGGAGACACCTGAAACCCCACCTCTTTAAGGAATACCTAGGATAGGATAAGTAATCCCTCTCACCCCCCCTAAGTTTTAGATGCACTATTGTTAAGTGACTGTCCCACTGGATGTCATAAGGTGAATGCACCAATTTGTAAGTCGCTCTGGATAAGAGCGTCTGCTAAATGACTTAAATGTAATGTAAATGTTTTATATTATAATAAATATATAATTGTTTTATATTCCAGGTGATTATTATAATAAATATATAATTGTTTTTTATTCCAGGTGATTAATATAATAAATATATAATTGTTTTATATTCCAGGTGATTATTATAATACATATATAATTTCAGGTGATTATTATAATAAATATATAATTGTTTTATATTCCAGGTGATTATTGTAATAAATATATAATTGTTTTATACTCCAGGTGATTATTATAATAAATATATAATTGTTTTATACTCCAGGTGATTAATATAATAAATATATAATTGTTTTATATTCCAGGTGATTATTATAATAAATATATAATTGCAGGTGATTATTATAATAAATATATAATTGTTTTATATTCCAGGTGATTATTATAATAAATATATAATTGTTTTATATTATAATAAATATATAATTGTTTTATATTCCAGGTGATTATTATAATAAATATATAATTGTTTTATATTCCAGGTGATTATGATAATACATATATAATTGTTTTATATTATAATAAATATATAATTGTTTTATATTCCAGGTGATTATTATAATAAATATATAAATAAATTGTTTTATATTCCAGGTGATTAATATAATAAATATATAATTGTTTTATATTATAATAAATATATAATTGTTTTATATTATAATAAATATATAATTGTTTTATACTCCAGGTGATTATTATAATAAATATATAATTGTTTTATACTCCAGGTGATTATTATAATAAATATATAATTGTTTTATACTCCAGGTGATTATTATAATAAATATATAATTGTTTTATATTGCAGGTGATTATTATAATAAATATATAATTGTTTTATACTCCATGGGATTATTATAATAAATATATAATTGTTTTATACTCCAGGTGATTATTATAATAAATATATAATTGTTTTATACTCCAGGTGATTATTATAATAAATATATAATTGTTTTATATTATAATAAATATATAATTGTTTTATACTCCAGGTGATTATTATAATAAATATATAATTGTTTTATATTAAAATAAATATATAATTGTTTTATATTCCAGGTGATTATTATAATAAATATATAATTGTTTTATACTCCAGGTGATTATTATAATAAATATATAATTGTTTTATACTCCAGGTGATTATTATAATAAATATATAAGTGCTTTATACTCCAGGTGATTATTATAATAAATATATAATTGTTTTATACTCCAGGTGATTATTATAATAAATAAGTGATTATTGTAATAAATATATAATTGTTTTATACTCCAGGTGATTATTATAATAAATAAGTGATTATTATAATAAATATATAATTGTTTTATACTCCAGGTGATTATTATAATAAATATATAATTGTTTTATACTCCAGGTGATTATTATAATAAATATATAATTGTTTTATATTCCAGGTGATTATTATAATAAATATATAATTGTTTTATACTCCAGGTGATTATTATAATAAATATATAATTGTTTTATACTCCAGGTGATTATTATAATAAATATATAATTGCTTTATACTCCAGGTGATTATTATAATAAATATATAATTGCAGGTGATTATTATAATAAATATTTAATTGCTTTATACTCCAGGTGATTATTATAATAAATATATAATTGTTTTATACTCCAGGTGATTATTATAATAAATATATAATTGTTTTATATTCCAGGTGATTATTATAATAAATATATAATTGTTTTATACTCCAGGTGATTATTATAATAAATATTTAATTGTTTTATACTCCAGGTGATTATTATAATAAATATATAATTGCAGGTGATTATTATAATAAATATATAATTGCTTTATACTCCAGGTGATTATTATAATAAATATATAATTGTTTTATACTCCAGGTGATTATTATAATAAATATATAATTGTTTTATACTCCAGGTGATTATTATAATAAATATATAATTGTTTTATATTCCAGGTGATTATTATAATAAATATATAATTGTTTTATACTCCAGGTGATTATTATAATAAATATATAATTGCTTTATTCTCCAGGTGTTCCCTGACCCCAACGGAACGCGGCTGGCCTTCATCGACGACAAGAGTGACGGCTTCCTGCTCTCCCCTGTGGCTGTGAGACACTCTGATATACACACACTCTGATATACACACTCTGATACACACACTCTGATATGCACACACACTCTGATATACACACACTCTGATATACACACACCCTGATATACACACACTCTGATATACACACACTGATATACACACACTCTGATATACACACACACTCTGATATACACACACTGATATACACACACTCTGATATACACACACTGATATACACACACTCTGATATACACACACTGATACACACACTCTGATATACACACACACTCTGATATACACACACTCTGATATACACACACTCTGATATACACACACTCTGATATACACACACACTCTGATATACACACACACTCTGATATACACACACACTCTGATATACACACACACTCTGATATACACACACTCTGATATACACACACTGATATACACACACTCTGATATACACACACTGATATACACACACTCTGATATACACACACACTCTGATATACACACACTGATATACACACACTCTGATATACACACACACTCTGATATACACACACACTCTGATATACACACACTGATATACACACACTCTGATATACACACACACTCTGATATACACACACACTCTGATATACACACACTGATATACACACACTCTGATATACACACACACTCTGATATACACACACACACTCTGATATACACACACTGATATACACACACTCTGATATACACACACACTCTGATATACACACTCTGATACACACACTCTGGTATACACACACTCTGATATACACACACACTCTGATATACACACACTCTGATATACACACACTCTGGTATACACACACTCTGATATACACACACACTGATACACACACACACACTGATATACACACACTGATATACACACACTCTGATATACACACACTCTGGTATACACACACTCTGATATACACACACACTGATACACACACACACACTGATATACACACACTGATATACACACACTCTGATATACACACACTCTGGTATACACACACTCTGATATACACACACTCTGATATACACACACTCTGATATACACACACTCTGATACACACACACTCTGATATACACACACTGATACACACACACACTCTGATATACACACACACACTCTGATATACACACACACTCTGATATACACACACACTGATACACACACACACTCTGATATACACACACACACTCTGATATACACACACACACTCTGATATACACACACACACTGATACACACACACTCTGATATACACACACTCTGATACACACACACTCTGATATACACACACTCTGATACACACACTGATATACACACACTCTGATATACACACACACACTCTGATATACACACACACACTCTGATATACACACACTCTGATATACACACACACTCTGATATACACACACACTCTGATATACACACACACACTCTGATATACACACACACACTCTGATATACACACACACTCTGATATACACACACACTCTGATATACACACACTCTGATATACACACACACTCTGATATACACACACTGATACACACACTCTGGTATACACACACTGATATACACACACTCTGATATACACACACTCTGATATACACACACTCTGATATACACACACACTCTGATATACACACACACACTCTGATATACACACACTCTGATATACACACACACTCTGATACACACACACACTCTGATATACACACACTCTGATATACACACACACACTCTGATATACACACACTCTGATATACACACTCTGATACACACACACACTCTGATATACACACACTCTGATATACACACACACACTCTGATATACACACACTCTGATATACACACACTCTGATATACACACACTCTGATATACACACTCTGATACACACACACTCTGATACACACACACTCTGATATACACACACTGATATACACACACTCTGATATACACACTCTGATACACACACACTCTGATACACACACACACTCTGATATACACACACTCTGATATACACACACTCTGATATACACACACACTCTGATATACACACACTCTGATATACACACACACTCTGATACACACACACACTCTGATATACACACACTCTGATATACACACACACTCTGATATACACACACTCTGATATACACACACTCTGATATACACACACACTCTGATACACACACACACTCTGATATACACACACTCTGATATACACACACACTCTGATATACACACACTCTGATATACACACACTCTGATATACACACTCTGATACACACACACTCTGATACACACACACTCTGATATACACACACTGATATACACACACTCTGATATACACACTCTGATACACACACACTCTGATACACACACACACTCTGATATACACACACTCTGATATACACACACACTCTGATATACACACACTCTGATATACACACACACTCTGATATACACACACTCTGATATACACACACACTCTGATACACACACACACTCTGATATACACACACTCTGATATACACACACTCTGATATACACACACTCTGATATACACACACACTCTGATACACACACACTCTGATATACACACACTCTGATATACACACACTGATATACACACACTCTGATATACACACACACTCTGATATACACACACTCTGATACACACACACTCTGATATACACACACTGATATACACACACTCTGATATACACACACTGATACACACACTCTGATATACACACACTGATATACACACACTCTGATATACACACTCTGATATACACACACTCTGATACACACACACTCTGATACACACACACACTCTGATATACACACTCTGATACACACACACTCTGATATACACACACTCTGATATACACACACACTCTGATATACACACACTGATATACACACACACTCTGATATACACACACTCTGATATACACACACTCTGATATACACACACACTCTGATATACACACACTCTGATATACACACACACTCTGATATACACACACTGATATACACACACTCTGATATACACACACTGATATACACACTCTGATATACACACTCTGATATACACACTCTGATATACACACACTCTGATATACACACACTGATACACACACTCTGATATACACACACTGATATACACACACTCTGATATACACACACTCTGATACACACACACACTCTGATATACACACACTGATATACACACACACTCTGATATACACACACACTCTGATATACACACACACTCTGATACACACACTGATATACACACACACTCTGATATACACACACACTCTGATATACACACACTCTGATACACACACACACTCTGATATACACACACTGATATACACACACACTCTGATATACACACACACTCTGATACACACACACTCTGATACACACACACACTCTGATATACACACACACTCTGATATACACACACACTCTGATATACACACACACTCTGATACACACACACACTCTGATATACACACACTGATATACACACACACTCTGATATACACACACACTCTGATACACACACACTCTGATACACACACACACTCTGATATACACACACTGATATACACACACACTCTGATATACACACACTCTGATATACACACACACTCTGATATACACACACTGATATACACACACACTCTGATATACACACACTGATACACACACTCTGATATACACACACTCTGATATACACACACTCTGATATACACACACTGATATACACACACACTCTGATATACACACACTCTGATATACACACACACTCTGATATACACACTCTGATATACACACACTCTGATATACACACACACTCTGATATACACACACTGATATACACACACTCTGATATACACACTCTGATACACACACACTCTGATACACACACACTCTGATACACACACACTCTGATATACACACTCTGATACACACACACTCTGATACACACACACACTCTGATATACACACACTGATACACACACTCTGATACACACACACACTCTGATATACACACACTCTGATATACACACACACTCTGATATACACACACTGATATACACACACACTCTGATATACACACACTCTGATATACACACACTCTGATATACACACACTGATATACACACACACTCTGATATACACACACTGATACACACACTCTGATATACACACACACTCTGATACACACACACTCTGATACACACACACACACTGATATACACACACTCTGATATACACACTCTGATACACACACACTCTGATACACACACACACTCTGATATACACACACTCTGATATACACACACACACTCTGATATACACACACTCTGATATACACACACTCTGATATACACACACTGATATACACACTCTGATACACACACACTCTGATACACACACACTCTGATATACACACACTGATATACACACACTCTGATATACACACTCTGATACACACACACTCTGATACACACACACACTCTGATATACACACACTCTGATATACACACACTCTGATACACACACACTCTGATATACACACACTCTGATATACACACACACTCTGATATACACACACTCTGATATACACACACACTCTGATATACACACACTGATATACACACACACTCTGATATGCACACACACTCTGATATACACACACTCTGATATACACACACACTCTGATATACACACACACTCTGATATACACACACTCTGATATACACACACACTCTGATATACACACACTGATATACACACACTCTGATATACACACTCTGATACACACACACTCTGATACACACACACACTCTGATATACACACACTCTGATATACACACACTCTGATATACACACACACTCTGATATACACACACTCTGATATACACACACTGATACACACACTCTGATATACACACTCTGATACACACACACTCTGATACACACACACTCTGATATACACACACTGATATACACACACTCTGATATACACACTCTGATACACACACACTCTGATACACACACACACTCTGATATACACACACTCTGATATACACACACTCTGATACACACACACTCTGATATACACACACTCTGATATACACACACACTCTGATATACACACACTCTGATATACACACACACTCTGATATACACACACTGATATACACACACACTCTGATATGCACACACACTCTGATATACACACACTCTGATATACACACACACTCTGATATACACACACACTCTGATATACACACACTCTGATATACACACACACTCTGATATACACACACTCTGATACACACACACTCTGATATACACACACTGATACACACACTCTGATACACACACACTCTGATATACACACACACTCTGATATACACACACTCTGATATACACACACTCTGATATACACACACTCTGATACACACACACTCTGATATACACACACTCTGATACACACACACTCTGATATACACACACTCTGATATACACACTCTGATATACACACACTGATATACACACACTCTGATATACACACACTCTGATATACACACACTCTGATATACACACACTCTGATATACACACTGATATACACACACACTCTGATACACACACTCTGGTATACACACTCTGATACACACACTCTGATATACACACTCTGATACACACACTCTGATACACACACTCTGATATACACACACTCTGATATACACACACTCTGATATACACACACACACTCTGATATACACACACACTCTGATACACACACTCTGATACACACACTCTGATATACACACACTCTGATATACACACACTCTGATATACACACACACTCTGATATACACACACACACTCTGATACACACACACACACTCTGATATACACACACACACTCTGATATACACACACACTCTGATATACACACACACACTCTGATACACACACACTCTGATATACACACACACACTCTGATATACACACACACACTCTGATACACACACACACTCTGATACACACACACTCTGATATACAGACACACACACACACACACACACACACACACACACACACACACACACACACACACACACACACACACACACACACACACACACACACACACACACACACACACACACACACTCTGATACACACACACACACACACATACACACACACACACACATACACACACACACACACACACACACTCTGATACACACACACTCTGATACACACACACTCTGATACACACACACTCTGATACACACACACACACTGATATACACACACTCTGATATACACACACACACTAATGACACACAGTAATAACACACACTCTAGTGACACACAGTAATAACACACACTCTAATGACACACAGTAATAACACACACTCTAGTGACACACTCTAATGACACACAGTAATAACACACAGTAATAACACACACAGTATTAACACACACTCTAATGACACACAGTAATAACACACAGTAATAACACACACAGTAATAACACACACTCTAATGACACACAGTAATAACACACACTCTAATGACACACAGTAATAACACACAGTAATAACACACACAGTAATAACACACACTCTAATGACACACAGTAATGACACACAGTAATAACACACACTCTAGTGACACACAGTAATAACACACACAGTAATAACACACAGTAATAACACACACTCTAATGACACACAGTAATGACACACAGTAATAACACACACAGTAATAACACACACTCTAATGACACACAGTAATGACACACAGTAATAACACACACAGTAATAACACACAGTAATAACACACACTCTAATGACACACAGTAATGACACACAGTAATAACACACACAGTAATAACACACACTCTAGTGACACACAGTAATAACACACACTCTAGTGACACACAGTAATAACACACACTCTAATGACACACAGTAATAACACACACTCTAGTGACACACCGTAATAACACACACTCTAATGACACACAGTAATAACACACACTCTAATGACACACAGTAATAACACACACTCTAATAACACACAGTAATAACACACACTCTAGTGACACACAGTAATAACACACACTCTAGTGACACACAGTAATAACACACACTCTAATGACACACAGTAATAACACACACACACACTCTAGTGACACACAGTAATAACACACACTCTAGTGACACACAGTAATAACACACACTCTAATGACACACAGTAATAACACACAGTAATAACACACACTCTTGTGACACACAGTAATAACACACAGTAATAACACACACTCTAGTGACACACACTCTAGTGACACACAGTAATAACACACAGTAATAACACACACTCTAGTGACACACAGTAATAACACACACTCTAGTGACACACACTCTAGTGACACACAGTAATAACACACAGTAATAACACACACTCTAGTGACACACACTCTAGTGACACACAGTAATAACACACAGTAATAACACACACTCTAGTGACACACAGTAATAACACACACTCTAGTGACACATACTCTAATGACACACAGTAATAACACACACTCTAGTGACACACACTCTAATGACACACAGTAATAACACACACAGTAATAACACACACTCTAGTGACACACAGTAATAACACACACTCTAGTGACACACAGTAATAACACACACTCTAGTGACACACACTCTAATGACACACAGTAATAACACACACTCTAATGACACACACTCTAATGACACACAGTAATAACACACACAGTAATAACACACAGTAATAACACACACAGT
>NW_025745222.1:410298-412798 GCF_021184085.1 Oncorhynchus gorbuscha | reverse complement strand
ACATTCAATTACATTCAATTACATTACATTACATTACATTACATTCAATTACATTCAATTACATTCAATTACATTACATTACATTACATTACATTACATTACATTACATTACATTACATTCAATTCCATTCAATTCCATTCCACTCTCTCTCTCTCTCTCTCTCTCTCTCTCTCTCTCTCTCTCTCTCTTCCCTCCCACCTCTCTTTCTCTCTCTGTAGGGTATAGAAGACAGGAGTTTGTTAGCAGGACATCTGGCTATGTTCCTGAATGACTATAACCTGGCTCAGGACCTCTACCTAGAGTCTTCCTGTCCCAACACAGCCCTGGAGGTAGAAACACACACACACACACACACACACACACACACACACACACACACACACACACACACACACACACACACACACACACACACACACACACACACACACACACACACACACACACACACACACACACACACACACACACACACACACACACACACACACACACACACACACAGACCTCTACCTAGAGTCTTCCTGTCCCAACACAGCCCTGGAGGTAACACACACACACACACACACACACACACACACACACACACACACACACACACACACACACACACACACACACACACACACACACACACACACGGACCTCTACCTAGAGTCTTCCTGTCCCAACACAGCCCTGGAGGTAACACACACACACACACACACACACACACACACACACACACACACACACACACACACACACACACACACACACACACACACACACACACACACACACACACACACACACACACACACACACACGGACCGACCGGACGGAGTGTTTACAAATGTTCCATCCAGAGAATAAATCCCTTTTCTCCTGGTATAAACTCGGTATTTCCAGCCCGATGGGTCGCCCCCCTTTGGGGCGGTTGAGCTAACACGATTAGCATGAGGTTGGGCTAACGTAGGCTAATGCGATTAGCATGAGGTTGAGCTAACGTAGGCTAATGCGATTAGCATGAGGTTGAGCTAGCGTAGGCTAATGCGATTAGCATGAGGTTATAAATAACAAGAACATTTCCCAGGACATAGACATATCTGATATGGGCAGAAAGCTTAAATGATTGTTTATCTAACTACGCTGTCGTATTTACAGTAGCTATTACAGTGAAATAATAACATGCTATTTGTTTGAGGAGAGTGAACAATTATGAACTAGAAAATGTATTAATAAACCAATTTGTAAGTCGCTCTGGATAAGAGCGTCTGCTAAATGACTTAAATGTAAATGTAAATGTAGGCACATTTGGTGGGGTATTGATACAGAATTTTGAACAGAAATGCAATGGTTCATTGGATCAGTCTAAAACTTTTCACATACACTGCTTCCATCTAGTGGCCAAAATCTAAATTGCGCCTGGACCGGAATAATACATTATGGCCTTTCTCTCTCATTTCAACGATGACGGTACAAACAACAACAAATAATGTTTATTTCTTTTACCAGATCTAATGTGTTATAATTCTCCTACATTAATTTCACATTTCCACAAACTTCAAAGTGTTTCCTTTTCAAATGGTATCAAGAATATGTCAGGTCCTTGATTCAGGTCCTGAGCTACAGACAGTCAGATCCTTGATTCAGGTCCTGAGCAGACAGTCAGACAGTCAGATCCTTGATTCAGGTCCTGAGCTACAGACAGTCAGATCCTTGATTCAGGTCCTGAGCTACAGACAGTCAGATCCTTGATTCAGGTCCTGAGCTACAGACAGTCAGATCCTTGATTCAGGTCCTGAGCTACAGACACAGTCTTGAGAGGTCCTGAGCTACAGATTCAGGTCCTGATTCAGGTCCTGACAGACAGTCAGATCCTTGATTCAGGTCCTGAGCTACAGACAGTCAGATCCTTGATTCAGGTCCTGAGCTACAGACAGTCAGATCCTTGATTCAGGTCCTGAGCTACAGACAGTCAGATCCTTGATTCAGGTCCTGAGCTACAGACAGTCAGATCCTTGATTCAGGTCCTGAGCTACAGACAGTCAGATCCTTGATTCAGGTCCTGAGCTACAGACAGTCAGATCCTTGATTCAGGTCCTGAGCTACAGACAGTCAGATCCTTGATTCAGGTCCTGAGCTACAGACAGTCAGATCCTTGATTCAGGTCCTGAGCTACAGACAGTCAGATCCTTGATTCAGGTCCTGAGCTACAGACAGTCAGATCCTTGATTCAGGTCCTGAGCTACAGACAGTCAGATCCTTGATTCAGGTCCTGAGCTACAGACAGTCAGATCCTTGATTCAGGTCCTGAGCTACAGACAGTCAGATCCTTGATTCAGGTCCTGAGCTACAGACAGTCAGATCCTTGATTCAGGTCCTGAGCTACAGACAGTCAGATCCTTGATTCAGGTCCTGATTCAGGTCCTGACAGACAGTCAGATCCTTGATTCAGGTCCTGAGCTACAGACAGTTAGATCCTTGATTCAGGTCCTGAGCTACAGACAGTCAGAT
>NW_025745222.1:375298-405298 GCF_021184085.1 Oncorhynchus gorbuscha | reverse complement strand
GTATCAGAAGAGACAGTAGTAATTCTCCCTCTCTGTATCAGAAGAGACAGTAGTAATTCTCTCTCTCTGTCTGTATCAGAAGAGACAGTAGTAAATCTCCCTCTCTGTCTGTATCAGAAGAGACAGTAGTAATTCTCTCTGTCTGTATCAGAAGAGACAGTAGTAATTCTCTCTGTCTGTATCAGAAGAGACAGTAGTAATTCTCTCTGTCTGTATCAGAAGAGACAGTAGTAATTCTCTCTGTCTGTATCAGAAGAGACAGTAGTAATTCTCCCTCTCTGTATCAGAAGAGACAGTAGTAATTCTCTCTCTCTGTCTGTATCAGAAGAGACAGTAGTAAATCTCCCTCTCTGTCTGTATCAGAAGAGACAGTAGTAATTCTCCCTCTCTGTCTGTATCAGAAGAGACAGTAGTAATTCTCCCTCTCTGTCTGTATCAGAAGAGACAGTAGTAATTCTCCCTCTCTGTCTGTATCAGAAGAGACAGTAGTAATTCTCCCTCTCTGTCTGTATCAGAAGAGACAGTAGTAATTCTCCCTCTCTGTCTGTATCAGAAGGGACAGTAGTAATTCTCTCTGTCTGTATCAGAAGAGACAGTAGTAATTCTCCCTCTCTGTCTGTATCAGAAGGGACAGTAGTAATTCTCTCTGTCTGTGTTTCTACAGCAGTTCTCTGAAGCAGCCCAGCTGTATGAGAAGGGGCAGTACTATGACAAGGCTGCCTCAGTCTACATACGCTGCAAGAACTGGTGAGACACACACAGATACACACACACAAACACACACACACACACACAAAACACACACACACATATACACACACACACACGCACACACACACACACACATGCTCTAATATTTTCAGCCAACGTCTCTGTCTCTCTCTGTCTCTCTCTGTCTCTCTCTGTCTCTCTGTGTCTCTCTCTCTGTGTATCTCTGTCTCTCTATCTCTCTCTCTCTCTCTGTGTCTCTCTCTCTGTGTCTCTCTCTCTGTGTCTCTCTGTCTCTCTATCTCTCTCTCTGTCTCTCTCTCTCTCTCTATATATATATATATATATATCTCTCTCTCTCTGTCTCTCTGTGTCTCTCTCTCTGTGTCTCTCTGTCTCTCTCTCTCTGTCTCTCTGTCTGTCTCTCTGTCTCTCTCTCTCTGTCTCTCTCTCTCAGGTCTAAAGTAGGAGAGTTACTTCCCCAGGTCTCCTCTCCTAAGATCCACCTGCAGTACGCCAAGGCCAAGGAGGTGGATGGCAAGTAGGTACAACCTCCATGGTTTAAGGAGACAGTGTGAAGGATAATATTATGGTTTAAGGAGACAGTGTGAGGGATAATATTATGGTTTAAGGAGACAGTGTGAAGGATAATATTATGGTTTAAGGAGACAGTGTGAAGGATAATATTATGGTTTAAGGAGACAGTGTGAAGGATAATATTATGGTTTAAGGAGACAGTGTGAAGGATAATATTATGGTTTAAGGAGACAGTGTGAAGGATAATATTATGGTTTAAGGAGACAGTGTGAAGGACTGGGATAATATTATGGTTTAAGGAGACAGTGTGAGGGATAATATTATGGTTTAAGGAGACAGTGTGAAGGACTGGGATAATATTATGGTTTAAGGAGACAGTGTGAGGGACTGGGATAATATTATGGTTTAAGGAGACAGTGTGAGGGATAATATTATGGTTTAAGGAGACAGTGTGAGGGATAATATTATGGTTTAAGGAGACAGTGTGAGGGACTGGGATAATATTATGGTTTAAGGAGACAGTGTGAAGGATAATATTATGGTTTAAGGAGACAGTGTGAAGGATAATATTATGGTTTAAGGAGACAGTGTGAGGGATAATATTATGGTTTAAGGAGACAGTGTGAGGGATAATAGTATGGTTTAAGGAGGCAGTGTGAGGGATAATATTATGGTTTAAGGAGGCAGTGTGAGGGACTGGGATAATATTATGGTTTAAGGAGGCAGTGTGAGGGATAATATTATGGTTTAAGGAGGCAGTGTGAGGGACTGGGATAATATTATGGTTTAAGGAGACAGTGTGAGGGACTGGGATAATATTATGGTTTAAGGAGTCAGTGTGAGGGATAATATTATGGTTTAAGGAGACAGTGTGAGGGACTGGGATAATATTATGGTTTAAGGAG
Source organism: Oncorhynchus gorbuscha (assembly GCF_021184085.1). Lineage (NCBI taxonomy): Eukaryota > Metazoa > Chordata > Actinopteri > Salmoniformes > Salmonidae > Oncorhynchus > Oncorhynchus gorbuscha. The sequence continues at coordinate 403,148 of NW_025745222.1, read as the reverse complement.
ACAGTGTGAGGGATAATATTATGGTTTAAGGAGACAGTGTGAGGGATAATATTATGGTTTAAGGATACAGTGTGAGGGATAATATTATGGTTTAAGGAGACAGTGTGAGGGATAATATTATGGTTTAAGGAGACAGTGTGACGGATAATATTATGGTTTAAGGAGGCAGTGTGAGGGATAATATTATGGTTTAAGGAGACAGTGTGAGGGATAATATTATGGTTTAAGGAGACAGGGTGAGGGATAATATTATGGTTTAAGGAGGCAGTGTGAGGGATAATATTATGGTTTAAGGAGGCAGTGTGAGGGATAATATTATGGTTTAAGGAGACAGTGTGAGGGACTGGGATAATATTATGGTTTAAGGAGCCAGTGTGAGGGATAATATTATGGTTTAAGGAGACAGTGTGAGGGATAATATTATGGTTTAAGGAGACAGTGTGAGGGATAATATTATGGTTTAAGGAGACAGTGTGAGGGACTGGGATAATATTATGGTTTAAGGAGACAGTGTGAGGGACTGGGATAATATTATGGTTTAAAGAGGCAGTTTGAGGGACTGGGATAATATTATGGTTTAAGGAGACAGGGTGAGGGACTGGGATAATATTATGGTTTAAGGAGACAGTGTGAGGAATAATATTATGGTTTAAGGAGTCAGTGTGAGGGATAATATTATGGTTTAAGGAGGCAGTGTGAGGGATAATATTATGGTTTAAGGAGGCAGTGTGAGGGATAATATTATGGTTTAAGGGGACAGTGTGATAGACTGGGATAATATTATGGTTTAAGGAGGCAGTGTGAGGGACTGGGATAATATTATGGTTTAAGGAGGCAGTGTGAGGGATAAGGGCACTGCGTTCATCCACCTCTGGCCTGCTCGCCTCCCTACCACTGAGGAAGTACAGTTCCCGCTCAGCCCAGTCAAAACTGTTCGCTGCTCTGGCCCCCCAATGGTGGAACAAACTCCCTCACGACGCCAGGACAGCGGAGTCAATCACCACCTTCCGGAGACACCTGAAACCCCACCTCTTTAAGGAATACCTAGGATAGGATAAAGTAATCATTCTACCCCCCCCCTTAAAAGATTTAGATGCACTATTGTAAAGTGGCTGTTCCACTGGATGTCATAAGGTGAATGCACCAATTTGTAAGTCGCTCTGGATAAGAGCGTCTGCTAAATGACTTAAATGTAAATGTAAATAATATTATGGTTTAAGGAGACAGTGTGAGGGACTGGGATAATATTATGGTTTAAGGAGACAGTGAGAGGGATAATATTATGGTTTAAGGAGACAGTGTGAGGGACTGGGATAATATTATGGTTTAAGGAGACAGTGAGAGGGATAATATTATGGTTTAAGGAGGCAGTGTGAGGGACTGGGATAATATTATGGTTTAAGGAGGCAGTGTGAGGGATAATATTATGGTTTAAGGAGACAGTGTGAGGGATAATATTATGGTTTAAGGAGGCAGTGTGAGGGATAATATTATGGTTTAAGGAGGCAGTGTGAGAGATAATATTATGGTTTAAGGAGACAGTGTGAGGGACTGGGATAATATTATGGTTTAAGGAGACAGTGTGAGGGACTGGGATAATATTATGGTTTAAGGAGACAGTGTGAAGGATAATATTATGGTTTAAGGAGACAGTGTGAAGGATAATATTATGGTTTAAGGAGACAGTGTGAAGGATAATATTATGGTTTAAGGAGACAGTGTGAAGGATAATATTATGGTTTAAGGAGACAGTGTGAAGGATAATATTATGGTTTAAGGAGACAGTGTGAAGGACTGGGATAATATTATGGTTTAAGGAGACAGTGTGAGGGATAATATTATGGTTTAAGGAGACAGTGTGAAGGACTGGGATAATATTATGGTTTAAGGAGACAGTGTGAGGGACTGGGATAATATTATGGTTTAAGGAGACAGTGTGAGGGATAATATTATGGTTTAAGGAGACAGTGTGAGGGATAATATTATGGTTTAAGGAGACAGTGTGAGGGACTGGGATAATATTATGGTTTAAGGAGACAGTGTGAAGGATAATATTATGGTTTAAGGAGACAGTGTGAAGGATAATATTATGGTTTAAGGAGACAGTGTGAGGCATAATATTATGGTTTAAGGAGACAGTGTGAGGGATAATAGTATGGTTTAAGGAGGCAGTGTGAGGGATAATATTATGGTTTAAGGAGGCAGTGTGAGGGACTGGGATAATATTATGGTTTAAGGAGGCAGTGTGAGGGATAATATTATGGTTTAAGGAGGCAGTGTGAGGACTGGGATAATATTATGGTTTAAGGAGACAGTGTGAGGGACTGGGATAATATTATGGTTTAAGGAGTCAGTGTGAGGGATAATATTATGGTTTAAGGAGACAGTGTGAGGGACTGGGATAATATTATGGTTTAAGGAGACAGTGTGAGGGATAATATTATGGTTTAAGGAGACAGTGTGAGGGATAATATTATGGTTTAAGGATACAGTGTGAGGGATAATATTATGGTTTAAGGAGACAGTGTGAGGGATAATATTATGGTTTAAGGAGACAGTGTGACGGATAATATTATGGTTTAAGGAGGCAGTGTGAGGGATAATATTATGGTTTAAGGAGGCAGTGTGAGGGATAATATTATGGTTTAAGGAGGCAGTGTGAGGATAATATTATGGTTTAAGGAGACAGTGTGAGGGACTGGGATAATATTATGGTTTAAGGAGCCAGTGTGAGGGATAATATTATGGTTTAAGGAGACAGTGTGAGGGATAATATTATGGTTTAAGGAGACAGTGTGAGGGATAATATTATGGTTTAAGGAGACAGTGTGAGGGACTGGGATAATATTATGGTTTAAGGAGACAGTGTGAGGGACTGGGATAATATTATGGTTTAAAGAGGCAGTTTGAGGGACTGGGATAATATTATGGTTTAAGGAGACAGGGTGAGGGACTGGGATAATATTATGGTTTAAGGAGACAGTGTGAGGAATAATATTATGGTTTAAGGAGTCAGTGTGAGGGATAATATTATGGTTTAAGGAGGCAGTGTGAGGGATAATATTATGGTTTAAGGAGGCAGTGTGAGGGATAATATTATGGTTTAAGGGGACAGTGTGATAGACTGGGATAATATTATGGTTTAAGGAGGCAGTGTGAGGGACTGGGATAATATTATGGTTTAAGGAGGCAGTGTGAGGGATAAGGGCACTGCGTTCATCCACCTCTGGCCTGCTCGCCTCCCTACCACTGAGGAAGTACAGTTCCCGCTCAGCCCAGTCAAAACTGTTCGCTGCTCTGGCCCCCCAATGGTGGAACAAACTCCCTCACGACGCCAGGACAGCGGAGTCAATCACCACCTTCCGGAGACACCTGAAACCCCACCTCTTTAAGGAATACCTAGGATAGGATAAAGTAATCATTCTACCCCCCCCCTTAAAAGATTTAGATGCACTATTGTAAAGTGGCTGTTCCACTGGATGTCATAAGGTGAATGCACCAATTTGTAAGTCGCTCTGGATAAGAGCGTCTGCTAAATGACTTAAATGTAAATGTAAATAATATTATGGTTTAAGGAGACAGTGTGAGGGACTGGGATAATATTATGGTTTAAGGAGACAGTGAGAGGGATAATATTATGGTTTAAGGAGACAGTGTGAGGGACTGGGATAATATTATGGTTTAAGGAGACAGTGAGAGGGATAATATTATGGTTTAAGGAGGCAGTGTGAGGGACTGGGATAATATTATGGTTTAAGGAGGCAGTGTGAGGGATAATATTATGGTTTAAGGAGACAGTGTGAGGGATAATATTATGGTTTAAGGAGGCAGTGTGAGGGATAATATTATGGTTTAAGGAGGCAGTGTGAGAGATAATATTATGGTTTAAGGAGACAGTGTGAGGGACTGGGATAATATTATGGTTTAAGGAGACAGTGTGAGGGACTGGGATAATATTATGGTTTAAGGAGACAGTGTGAGGGACTGGGATAATATTATGGTTTAAGGAGACGGGGTGAGGGATAATATTATGGTTTAAGGAGGCAGTGTGAGGGACTGGGATAATATTATGGTTTAAGGAGACAGGGTGAGGGACTGGGATAATATTATGGTTTAAGGAGACAGGGTGAGGGACTGGGATAATATTATGGTTTAAGGAGGCAGTGTGAGGGACTGGGATAATATTATGGTTTAAGGAGGCAGGGTGAGGGACTGGGATAATATTATGGTTTAAGGAGACAGGGTGAGGGACTGGGATAATATTATGGTTTAAGGAGGCAGTGTGAGGGATAATATTATGGTTTAAGGAGACAGTGTGAGGGACTGGGATAATATTATGGTTTAAGGAGACAGTGAGAGGGATAATATTATGGTTTAAGGAGACAGTGTGAGGGACTGGGATAATATTATGGTTTAAGGAGACAGTGAGAGGGATAATATTATGGTTTAAGGAGGCAGTGTGAGGGACTGGGATAATATTATGGTTTAAGGAGACAGTGTGAGGGATAATATTATGGTTTAAGGAGGCAGTGTGAGGGACTGGGATAATATTATGGTTTAAGGAGACAGTGTGAGGGACTGGGATAATATTATGGTTTAAGGAGACAGTGTGAGGGACTGGGATAATATTATGGTTTAAGGAGGCAGTGTGAGGGATAATATTATGGTTTAAGGAGGCAGTGTGAGGGATAATATTATGGTTTAAGGAGGCAGTGTGAAGGATAATATTATGGTTTAAGGAGGCAGTGTGAGGGATAATATTATGGTTTAAGGAGACAGTGTGAAGGATAATATTATGGTTTAAGGAGACAGTGTGAGGGACTGGGATAATATTATGGTTTAAGGAGGCAGTGTGAGAGATAATAGTATGGTTTAAGGAGGCAGTGTGAGGGATAATAGTATGGTTTAAGGAGACAGTGTGAGGGACTGGGATAATATTATGGTTTAAGGAGTCAGTGTGAGAGATAATATTATGGTTTAAGGAGACAGTGTGAGGGATAATATTATGGTTTAAGGAGACAGTGTGAGGGACTGGGATAATATTATGTTTTAAGGAGACAGTGTGAGGGACTGGAATAATATTATGTTTTAAGGAGACAGTGTGAGGGACTGGGATAATATTATGTTTTAAGGAGTCGGTGTGAGGGACTGGGATAATATTATGTTTTAAGGAGTCGGTGTGAGGGACTGGGATAATATTATGTTTTAAGGAGTCGGTGTGAGGGACTGGGATAATATTATGTTTTAAGGAGACAGTGTGAGGGACTGGGATAATATTATGTTTTAAGGAGTCGGTGTGAGGGACTGGGATAATATTATGTTTTAAGGAGTCGGTGTGAGGGATAATATTATGTTTTAAGGAGTCGGTGTGAGGGATAATATTATGGTTTAAGGAGACAGTGTGAGGGACTGGGATAATATTATGGTTTAAGGAGGCTGCCCAGGCCTATGAGAGTGCCAGGGACTGGGATAATATTATGTGTGACAGGATTAAGGAGGCTGCCCAGGCCTATGAGAGTGCCAGGGACTGGGATAATATTATGGTTTAAGGAGTCTGCCCAGGCCTATGAGAGTGCCAGGGACTGGGATAATATTATGGTTTAAGGAGGCTGCCCAGGCCTATGAGAGTGCCAGGGACTGGGATAATATTATGGTTTAAGGAGGCTGCCCAGGCCTATGAGAGTGCCAGGGACTGGGATAATATTATGGTTTAAGGAGGCTGCCCAGGCCTATGAGAGTGCCAGGGACTGGGATAATATTATGGTTTAAGGAGGCTGCCCAGGCCTATGAGAGTGCCAGGGACTGGGATAATATTATGGTTTAAGGAGGCTGCCCAGGCCTATGAGAGTGCCAGGGACTGGGATAATATTATGGTTTAAGGAGGCTGCCCAGGCCTATGAGAGTGCCAGGGACTGGGATAATATTATGGTTTAAGGAGGCTGCCCAGGCCTATGAGAGTGCCAGGGACTGGGATAATATTATGGTTTAAGGAGGCTGCCCAGGCCTATGAGAGTGCCAGGGACTGGGATAATATTATGGTTTAAGGAGGCTGCCCAGGCCTATGAGAGTGCCAGGGACTGGGATAATATTATGGTTTAAGGAGGCTGCCCAGGCCTATGAGAGTGCCAGGGACTGGGATAATATTATGGTTTAAGGAGGCTGCCTAGGCCTATGAGAGTGCCAGGGACTGGGATAATATTATGGTTTAAGGAGTCGGTGTGAGGGACTGGGATAATATTATGGTTTAAGGAGGCTGCCCAGGTCTATGAGAGTGCCAGGGACTGGGATAATATTATGGTTTAAGGAGGCTGCCCAGGCCTATGAGAGTGCCAGGGACTGGGATAATATTATGGTTTAAGGAGGCTGCCCAGGCCTATGAGAGTGCCAGGGACTGGGATAATATTATGGTTTAAGGAGGCTGCCCAGGCCTATGAGAGTGCCAGGGACTGGGATAATATTATGGTTTAAGGAGGCTGCCCAGGCCTATGAGAGTGCCAGGGACTGGGATAATATTATGGTTTAAGGAGGCTGCCCAGGCCTATGAGAGTGCCAGGGACTGGGATAATATTATGGTTTAAGGAGGCTGCCTAGGCCTATGAGAGTGCCAGGGACTGGGATAATATTATGGTTTAAGGATGCTGCCCAGGCCTATGAGAGTGCCAGGGACTGGGATAATATTATGGTTTAAGGAGGCTGCCCAGGCCTATGAGAGTGCCAGGGACTGGGATAATATTATGTGTGACAGGTTTAAGGAGGCTGTCCAGGCCTATGAGAGTGCCAGGGACTGGGACAACGTGATCCGGGTGTTGCTGGATCACCTCAACAACCCTGAAGACGCCGTCCGCATTGTCAGGGAGACGCAGAGCATCGACGGGGCCAAAATGGTTGCCAGGTGGGGACAGACGGACAGACAGAAAGACACACACTCAGAGGGACAGACACACAGTCAGACGGACAGACAGAGGGACAGACACACAGTCAGACGGACAGACGGACAGACACACAGTCAGAGGGACAGACGGACAGACAGAGGGACAGACGGACAGACAGAGAGACAGACACACAGTCAGAGGGACAGACGGACAGACACACAGTCAGAGGGACAGACAGACAGACAGACAGTCAGAGAGACAGACAGACAGTCAGAGGGACAGTCGGACAGACAGTCAGAGGGACAGACACACAGTCAGAGGGACAGACACACAGTCAGAGGGACAGTCGGACAGACAGAGGGACAGACACACAGTCAGAGGGACAGACACACAGTCAGAGGGACAGACACACAGACAGAGGGACAGACACACAGACAGAGGGACAGACACACAGACAGAGGGACAGACACACAGACAGAGGGACAAACACACAGACAGAGGGACAGACACACAGTCAGAGGGACAGACACACAGTCAGAGGGACAGACACACAGTCAGAGGGACAGACACACAGTCAGAGGGACAGACACACAGTCAGAGGGACAGACACACAGACAGAGGGACAGACACACAGACAGAGGGACAGACACACAGACAGAGGGACAGACGGACAGACAGACAGAGGGACAGACAGACAGACAGACAGAGGGACAGACGGACAGACAGACAGAGGGACAGACGGACAGAGGGACAGACGGACAGACAGACAGACAGACGGACAGACGGACAGACAGACAGACAGACAGACAGACAGAGGGACAGACAGAGGGACAGACACACAGACAGAGGGACAGACACACAGACAGAGGGACAGACACACAGACAGAGGGACAGACAGAGGGACAGACACACAGACAGAGGGACAGACACACAGTCAGAGAGACAGACACACAGTCAGAGGGACAGACACACAGACAGAGGGACAGACGCACAGACAGAGGGACAGACGCACAGACAGAGGGACAGACAGAGGGACAGACACACACTCAGAGGGACAGACGGAGAGACAGACAGACAGAGGGACAGACAGAGGGACAGACAGAGGGACAGACAGACAGAGGGACAGACAGACAGAGGGACAGACACACAGCCAGAGGGACAGACACACAGCCAGAGGGACAGACACACAGCCAGAGGGACAGACACACAGCCAGAGGGACAGACACACAGCCAGAGGGACAGACACACAGCCAGAGGGACAGACACACAGCCAGAGGGACAGACAGAGGGAAAGACACACAGACAGAGGGACAGACAGACAGACAGAGGGACAGACACACACTCAGAGGGACAGACACACAGTCAGAGAGACAGACACACAGTCAGAGAGACAGACAGTCAGGCTGCGAGACAGACAGTCAGGCAGCGAGACAGACAGGCAGTGAGCCAGACAGTCAGGCAGCGAGACAGACAGTCAGTTAGCGAGACAGACAGTCAGTTAGCGAGACAGACAGTCAGGCAGCGAGACAGACAGTCAGGCAGCGAGACAGACAGTCAGGCAGCGAGACAGACAGTCAGGCTGCGAGACAGACAGTTAGGCTGCGAGACAGACAGTCAGGCAGCGAGGCAGACAGTCAGGCAGCGAGGCAGACAGTCAGGCAGCGAGACAGACAGGCTGCGAGACAGACAGTCAGGCTGCGAGACAGACAGTCAGGCTGCGAGACAGACAGTCAGCGAGACAGACAGTCAGTTAGCGAGACAGACAGTCAGTTAGCGAGACAGACAGACAGGCAGCGAGACAGACAGGCAGCGAGACAGACAGGCAGCGAGACAGACAGTGAGACAGACAGACAGGCAGCGAGACAGACAGTCAGGTAGCGAGACAGACAGTCAGGTAGCGAGGCAGACAGTCAGTTAGCGAGACAGACAGTCAGTTAGCGAGACAGACAGTCAGGCAGCGAGACAGACAGTCAGGCAGCGAGACAGACAGTCATGCAGCGAGACAGACAGTCAGGTAGCGAGGCAGACAGTCAGGCAGCGAGACAGACAGACAGGCTGCGAGACAGGCAGCGAGACAGACAGTCAGTCAGCGAGACAGACAGTCAGGTAGCGAGACAGACAGTCAGGCAGCGAGACAGACAGTCAGGCTGCGAGACAGACAGTCAGGCAGCGAGACAGACAGACAGGCTGCGAGACAGACAGTCAGGCAGCGAGACAGTCAGGCAGCGAGGCAGACAGTCAGGCAGCGAGACAGACAATCAGGCAGCGAGACAGTCAGGCAGTGAGACAGTCAGGCAGCGAGACAGACAGTCAGGCAGCGAGACAGTCAGGCTGCGAGACAGACAGTCAGGCAGCGAGACAGACAGTCAGGCAGCGAGACAGACAGTCAGGCTGCGAGACAGACAGACAGGCTGCGAGACAGACAGTCAGGCAGCGAGACAGACAGACAGGCTGCGAGACAGACAGTCAGGCAGCGAGACAGTCAGGCAGCGAGGCAGACAGTCAGGCAGCGAGGCAGACAGTCAGGCAGCGAGACAGACAGTCAGGCAGAGAGGCAGACAGTCAGGCAGCGAGACAGACAGTCAGGCAGCGAGACAGACAGTCAGCGAGACAGACAGTCAGGCAGCGAGGCAGACAGTCAGGCAGCGAGACAGACAGACAGGCTGCGAGACAGACAGTCAGGCAGCGAGACAGACAGACAGGCTGCGAGACAGACAGTCAGGCAGCGAGACAGACAGACAGGCTGCGAGACAGACAGTCAGGCAGCGAGGCAGACAGTCAGTTAGCGAGACAGACAGGCAGCGAGACAGACAGGCAGCGAGACAGTCAGGCAGCGAGACAGTCAGGCAGCGAGGCAGACAGTCAGGCAGCGAGACAGACAGTCATGCAGCGAGACAGACAGACAGGCTGCGAGACAGACAGTTAGGCTGCGAGACAGACAGTCAGGCAGCGAGACAGACAGTCAGGCAGCGAGACAGACAGTCATGCAGCGAGACAGACAGACAGGCTGCGAGACAGACAGTTAGGCTGCGAGACAGACAGTCAGGCAGCGAGGCAGACAGTCAGGCAGCGAGGCAGACAGTCATGCAGCGAGACAGACAGACAGGCTGCGAGACAGACAGTCAGGCTGCGAGACAGACAGTCAGGCTGCGAGACAGACAGTCAGGCTGCGAGACAGACAGTCAGCGAGACAGACAGTCAGTTAGCGAGACAGACAGTCAGTTAGCGAGACAGACAGACAGGCAGCGAGACAGACAGGCAGCGAGACAGACAGTGAGACAGACAGACAGGCAGCGAGACAGACAGTCAGGTAGCGAGACAGACAGTCAGGTAGCGAGGCAGACAGTCAGTTAGCGAGACAGACAGTCAGTTAGCGAGACAGACAGTCAGGCAGCGAGACAGACAGTCAGGCAGCGAGACAGACAGTCATGCAGCGAGACAGACAGTCAGGTAGCGAGGCAGACAGTCAGGCAGCGAGACAGACAGACAGGCTGCGAGACAGGCAGCGAGACAGACAGTCAGGCAGCGAGACAGACAGACAGGCTGCGAGACAGGCTGCGAGACAGACAGTCAGGCAGCGAGACAGACAGTCAGGCTGCGAGACAGACAGACAGGCTGCGAGACAGACAGTCAGGCAGCGAGACAGACAGACAGGCTGCGAGACAGACAGACAGGCTGCGAGACAGACAGTCAGGCAGCGAGGCAGTCAGTCAGGCAGCGAGGCAGACAGTCAGGCAGCGAGACAGTCAGGCAGTGAGACAGTCAGGCAGCGAGACAGACAGTCAGGCAGCGAGACAGTCAGGCTGCGAGACAGACAGTCAGGCAGCGAGACAGACAGTCAGGCAGCGAGACAGACAGACAGGCTGCGAGACAGACAGTCAGGCAGCGAGACAGACAGTCAGGCAGCGAGGCAGACAGTCAGGCTGCGAGACAGACAGGCAGCGAGACAGACAGTGAGACAGACAGACAGGCAGCGAGACAGACAGTCAGGTAGCGAGACAGACAGTCAGGTAGCGAGGCAGACAGTCAGGCAGCGAGGCAGACAGTCAGGCAGCGAGACAGGCAGAGAGGCAGACAGTCAGGCAGCGAGACAGACAGTCAGGCAGCGAGACAGACAGTCAGCGAGACAGACAGTCAGGCAGCGAGGCAGACAGTCAGGCAGCGAGACAGACAGTCAGGCAGCGAGACAGACAGACAGGCTGCGAGACAGACAGACAGTTAGCGAGACAGACAGACAGGCTGCGAGACAGACAGACAGTTAGCGAGACAGACAGACAGGCTGCGAGACAGACAGTCAGGCAGCGAGACAGACAGACAGGCTGCGAGACAGACAGTCAGGCAGCGAGACAGACAGTCAGGCAGCGAGACAGACAGTCAGGCAGCGAGACAGACAGTCAGGCAGCGAGACAGACTACTTTTATTATGATTCTAAGTGGTGTCTGTGTGTGTGTGTGTGTGTGTGTGTGTGTGTGTGTGTGTGTGTGTGTGTGTGTGTGTGTGTGTGTGTGTGTGTGTGTGTGTGTGTGTGTGTGTGTGTGTGTGTGTGTTTATGTCTGTGTGTCTGTGTGTTTGTGTGTGTGTGTTTATGTCTGTTTGTGTGTGTTTATGTCTGTGTTTGTCTGTGTGTGTGTGTTTATATTTGTCTGTGTGTGTGTGTGTGTGTGTGTGTGTGTGTGTGTGTGTGTGTGTGTGTGTGTGTGTGTGTGTGTGTGTGTGTGTGTGTGTGTGTGTGTGTGTGTGTGTGTGTGTGTGTGTGTGTGTGTGTGTATTCATGTCTGTGTGTGTGTGTTTCAGGTTCTTCCTGCGTCTAAGTGACTACGGCTCAGCCATCCAGTTCCTGGTGTTGTCCCACTGTAACGACGAGGCCTTCCAGTTGGCACAGCAACACGGGCAGATGGACAGCTACGCTGACATCATCAGTCAGTCTCTCTGTCTGTGTCTACGGGGAGGAGGGGGGTGGGAGGAGGGGGGTGTCTGGGAGGAGGGGGTGTCTGGGGGCTGGGAGGAGGGGGGGTGGGGGGTCTGTGTGTCTACGGGGAGGAGGGGGGTGTCTGGGGGCGGGGAGGAGGGGTTTCTGGGGGCTGAGAGGAGGGGGTGTCTGGGGGCTGAGAGGAGGGGGGTGGGGGGGTCTGTGTGTCTACGGGGAGGAGGGGGTGTCTGGGGGCTGGGAGGAGGGGGGTGTCTGGGGGCGGGGAGGAGGGGGTGTCTGGGGGCTGGGAGGAGGGGGGTGGGGGGTCTGTGTGTCTACGGGGGAGGAGGGGGTGTCTGGGGGCGGGGAGGAGGGGGGGTGTCTGGGGGCTGGGAGGAGGGGGTGGGGGGGTCTGTGTGTCACGGGAGGAGGGGGGTGTCTGGGGGCGGGGAGGAGGGGGGTTTCTGGGGGCTGAGAGGAGGGGGTGTCTGGGGGCTGAGAGGAGGGGGGTGGGGGGGTCTGTGTGTCACGGGAGGAGGGGGTGTCTGGGGACTGGGAGGAGGGGGTGGCTGGGAGGAGGGGGTGTCTGGGGGCGGGAGGAGGGGGTGTCTGGGGGCTGAGAGGAGGGGGTGTCTGGGGGCTGAGAGGAAGGGGGTGGGGGGGTCTGTGTGTCACGGGGAGGAGGGGGCTGGGAGGAGGGGGGGTGTCTGGGGGCTGAGAAGAGGGGGGGTGGGGGGTCTGTGTGTCTACGGGGAGGAAGGGGGTGTCTGGGGGCTGGGAGGAGGGGGTGGCTGGGAGGAGGGGGTGTCTGGGGCGGGGAGGAGGGGGTGTCTGGGGGCTGAGAGGAGGGGGGGTGTCTGGGGGCTGAGAGGAGGGGGTGTCTGGGGGCTGGCAGGAGGGGGGTGTCTGTGGGCTGAGAGGGGGGTGAGTGTGTGGGAGGAGGGAGTCTGTGGGCTGAGAGGAGGGGGGTGAGTGTGTGGGAGGAGGGAGTCTGGGGGCTGAGAGGAGGGGGGTGAGTGTGTGGGAGGAGGGAGTCTGGGGGCTGAGAGGAGGGGGTGAGTGTGTGGGAGGAGGGAGTCTGTGGGCTGAGAGGAGGGGGTGAGTGTGTGGGAGGAGAGAGTCTGGGGGCTGAGAGGAGGGGGGTGAGTGTGTGGGAGGAGGGAGTCTGTGGGCTGAGAGGAGGGGGTGAGTGTGTGGGAGGAGGGAGTCTGTGGGCTGAGAGGAGGGGGGTGAGTGTGTGGGAGGAGGGAGTCTGGGGGCTGAGAGGAGGGGGTGAGTGTGTGGGAGGAGGGAGTCTGGGGGCTGAGAGGAGGGGGTGAGTGTGTGGGAGGAGGGAGTCTGTGGGCTGAGAGGAGGGGGTGAGTGTGTGGGAGGAGGGAGTCTGGGGGCTGAGAGGAGGGGGGTGAGTGTGTGGGAGGAGGGAGTCTGTGGGCTGAGAGGAGGGGGTGAGTGTGTGGGAGGAGGGAGTCTGTGGGCTGAGAGGAGGAGGGGTGAGTGTGTGGGCTGAGAGGTGGGAGGGAGTCTGTGGGCTGAGAGGAGGAGGGGTGAGTGTGTGGGAGGAGGGGAGTCTGTGGGCTGAGAGGAGGAGGGGTGAGTGTGTGGGCTGAGAGGTGGAGGGGTGAGTGTGTGGGAGGAGGGAGTCTGTGGGCTGAGAGGAGGGGGGTGAGTGTGTGGGAGGAGGGAGTCTGTGGGCTGAGAGGAGGAGGGGTGAGTGTGTGGGCTGAGAGGTGGGAGGGGAGTCTGTGGGCTGAGAGGAGGGGGTGAGTGTGTGGGAGGAGGGAGTCTGGGGGCTGAGAGGAGGGGGGTGAGTGTGTGGGAGGAGGGAGTCTGTGGGCTGAGAGGAGGGGGTGAGTGTGTGGGAGGAGGGAGTCTGGGGGCTGAGAGGAGGGGGTGAGTGTGTGGGAGGAGGGAGTCTGTGGGCTGAGAGGAGGGGGTGAGTGTGTGGGAGGAGGGAGTCTGGGGGCTGAGAGGAGGGGGGTGAGTGTGTGGGAGGAGGGAGTCTGTGGGCTGAGAGGAGGGGGTGAGTGTGTGGGAGGAGGGAGTCTGTGGGCTGAGAGGAGGGGGGGGTGAGTGTGTGGGAGGAGGGAGTCTGTGGGCTGAGAGGAGGGGGGTGAGTGTGTGGGAGGAGGGAGTCTGGGGGCTGAGAGGAGGGGGTGAGTGTGTGGGAGGAGGGAGTCTGTGGGCTGAGAGGAGGGGGTGAGTGTGTGGGAGGAGGGAGTCTGTGGGCTGAGAGGAGGGGGGGTGAGTGTGTGGGAGGAGGGAGTCTGTGGGCTGAGAGGAGGAGGGGTGAGTGTGTGGGAGGAGGGAGTCTGTGGGCTGAGAGGAGGGGGTGAGTGTGTGGGAGGAGGGAGTCTGGGGGCTGAGAGGAGGGGGGTGAGTGTGTGGGAGGAGGGAGTCTGTGGGCTGAGAGGAGGGGGTGAGTGTGTGGGAGGAGAAAGTCTGTGGGCTGAGAGAAGGGGGTTGAGTGTGTGGGAGGAGGGAGTCTGGGGGCTGAGAGGAGGAGGGGTGAGTCTGTGGGCTGAGAGGAGGAGGGTTGAGTCTGTGGGCTGAGAGGAGGAGGGGTGAGTCTGTGGGCTGAGGAGGGGGTGTGTGTGTGGGAGGAGGGAGTCTGTGGGCTGAGAGGAGGGGGTGAGTGTGTGGGCTGAGAGGAGGGGGGTGAGTGTGTGGGAGGAGGGAGTCTGTGGGCTGAGAGGAGGGGGGTGAGTGTGTGGGAGGAGGGAGTCTGTGGGCTGAGAGGAGGGGGTGAGTGTGTGGGAGGAGGGAGTCTGGGGGCTGAGAGGAGGGGGTGAGTGTGTGGGAGGAGGGAGTCTGTGGGCTGAGAGGAGGGGGTGAGTGTGTGGGAGGAGGGAGTCTGTGGGCTGAGAGGAGGGGGTGAGTGTGTGGGAGGAGGGAGTCTGGGGGCTGAGAGGAGGGGGGTGAGTGTGTGGGAGGAGGGAGTCTGTGGGCTGAGAGGAGGAGGGGTGGTGAGTGTGTGGGAGGAGGGAGTCTGTGGGCTGAGAGGAGGGGGTGAGTGTGTGGGAGGAGGGAGTCTGTGGGCTGAGAGGAGGAGGGGTGAGTGTGTGGGAGGAGGGAGTCTGGGGGCTGAGAGGGGGGGGTGAGTCTGTGGGCTGAGAGGAGGAGGGGTGAGTCTGTGGGCTGAGAGGAGGAGGGGTGAGTCTGTGGGCTGAGAGGAGGAGGGTGAGTGTGTGGGCTGAGAGGTGGGGGGAGTCTGTGGGCTGAGAGGAGGAGGGGTGAGTCTGTGGGCTGAGAGGAGGAGGGGTGAGTCTGTGGGCTGAGAGGAGGAGGGGTGAGTGTGTGGGAGGAGGGAGTCTGTGGGCTGAGAGGAGGAGGGAGTCTGTGGGCTGAGAGAAGGGGGTTGAGTGTGTGGGAGGAGGGAGTCTGTGGGCTGAGAGGAGGAGGGAGTCTGTGGGCTGAGAGGAGGGGGGTGAGTGTGTGGGAGGGGTGAGTCTGTGGGCTGAGAGGAGGGGGTGAGTGTGTGGGAGGAGGGAGTCTGTGGGCTGAGAGGAGGAGGGAGTCTGGGGGCTGAGAGGAGGGGGGCTGAGTGTGTGGGAGGAGGGAGTCTGGGGGCTGAGAGGAGGGGGGGTGAGTGTGTGGGAGGAGGGAGTCTGGGGGCTGAGAGGAGGGGGGTGAGTGTGTGGGAGGAGTCTATCAGATGTACCCTGTTAGTGTTGATGCATTCATAATCAGTGGAAAGTAGTGAATATTTATGTGTGTGTGTGTGTGTGTGTGTGTGTGTGTGTGTGTGTGTGTGTGTGTGTGTGTGTGTGTGTGTGTGTGTGTGTGTGTGTGTGTGTGTGTGTGTGTGTGTGTGTACAGGCTCTGAGGCCACCCAGGAGGACTACCAGAGTATGGCTCTCTACTTCCAGGGGGAGAACAAACACCTGCAGGCTGGGAGGTTCTTCCACAAGTGTGGCCAGTACAGCAAAGTACTTATCTATCTATCTATCTATCTATCTATCTATCTATCTATCTATCTATCTATCTATCTATCTATCTGTACAGCAAAGTACTCATCTATCTATCTATCTATCTATCCATCCATCCATCCATTCATCCATCCACCCCCCATTAATAAATTGGCCCATTCACTCACTCACTCACCCCCCCACCCTTCTCTCTCTCTCTCTCTCTCTCTCTCTCTCTCTCTCTCTCTCTCGCTCTCGCTCTCTCTCAGGCCCTGAAGCACTTCCTGAAATGTCCCAACACTGATGACAACCTGGCCATCGAGATGGCTATTGAGACGGTGACAGGAGTGGGTGTGTGTGTGTGTGTGTGTGTGTGTGTGTGTGTGTGTGTGTGTGTGTGTGTGTGTGTGTGTGTGTGTGTGTGTGTGTGTGTGTGTGTGTGTGTGTGTGTGTGTGTGTTTAACTGTTTCTAGGGGGGTTAAGGTTAGAATTAGGGTTAGGAGCTAAGGTTATTTTTAGGTTTAGGGTTAAGAGTATGGGTTAGGAACTAGGGTTAAGAGTATAGGTTAGGAACTAGGGGTTAGAGTATGGGTTAGGAACTAGGGTTAAGAGTATGGGTTAGGAACTAGGGTTTAGTGTTAAGAGTATGGGTTAGGAACTAGGGTTAAGAGTATGGGTTAGGAACTAGGGTTAAGAGTATGGGTTAGGAACTAGGGTTAAGAGTATGGGTTAGGAACTAGGTTTAAGAGTATGGGTTAGGAACTAGGGTTAAGAGTATGGGTTAGGAACTAGGGTTAAGAGTATAGGTTAGGAACTAGGGTTCAGAGTATAGGTTAGGAACTAGGGTTAAGAGTATGGGTTAGGAACTAGGGTTAGGAACTAGGGTTAAGGGTATGGGTTAGGAACTAGGGTTAAGAGTATGGGTTAGGAACTAGGGTTAGGGTTAGGAACTAGGGTTAAGGGTATGGGTTAGGAGAATGGGTTAGGAACTAGGGTTAAGAGTATGGGTTAGGAACTAGGGTTAAGAGTATGGGTTAGGAACTAGGGTTAGGAACTAGGTTAAGGGTATGGGTTAGGAACTAGGGTTAAGAGTATGGGTTAGGAACTACGGTTAGGGTTAGGAACTAGGGTTAAGGGTATGGGTTAGGAACTAGGGTTAAGAGTATGGGTTAGGAACTAGGGTTTAGGGTTAAGAGTATGAGTTAGGAACTAGGGTTAAGAGTATGGGTTAGGAACTAGGGTTTAGGGTTAGGAACTAGGGTTAAGAGTATGGGTTAGGGTTAAGAGTATGGGTTAGGATGGGTTAGGAACTAGGGTTAGGGTTAGGAACTAGGGTTAAGAGTATGGGTTAGGAACTAGGGTTAAGAGTATGGGTTAGGAACTCGAGTTTAGGGTTAAGAATATGGGTTAGGAACTAGGGTTAAGAGTATTTGTTAGGAACTAGGGTTAAGAGTATGGGTTAGGAACTAGGGTTAAGGGTTAAGAGTATGGGTTAGGAACTAGGGTTAGGAACTAGGTTAAGGGTATGGGTTAGGAACTAGGGTTAAGAGTATGGGTTAGGAACTAGGGTTTAGGGTTAAGAGTATGGGTTAGGAACTAGGGTTAGGAACTAGGGTTAAGGGTATGGGTTAGGGTTAAGAGTATGGGTTAGGATGGGTTAGGAACTAGGGTTAGGGTTAGGAACTAGGGTTAAGAGTATGGGTTAGGAACTCGGGTTTAGGGTTAAGAGTATGGGTTAGGAACTAGGGTTTAGGGTTAAGAGTATAGGTTAGGAACTAGGGTTAAGAGTATGGGTTAGGAACTAGGGTTAAGAGTATGGGTTAGGAACTAGGATTAAGAGTATGGGTTAGGAACTAGGGTTAAGAGTATGGGTTAGGAACTAGGGTTAAGAGTATGGGTTAGGAACTAGGGTTAAGAGTATAGGTTGGGAACTAGGGTTAAGAGTATGGGTTAGGAACTAGGGTTAAGAGTATAGGTTAGGAACTAGGGTTCAGAGTATAGGTTAGGAACTAGGGTTAAGAGTATGTGTTAGGAACTAGGGTTAAGAGTATGGGTTAGGAACTAGGGTTAGGAACTAGGGTTAAGGGTATGGGTTAGGAACTAGGGTTAAGAGTATGGGTTAGGAACTAGGGTTAAGAGTATGGGTTAGGAACTAGGGTTAGGAACTAGGGTTAAGAGTATGGGTTAGGAACTAGGGTTAAGAGTATGGGTTAGGAACTAGGGTTAAGAGTATGGGTTAGGAACTAGGGTTAAGAGTATGGGTTAGGAACTAGGGTTTAGGGTTAAGAGTATGAGTTAGGAACTAGGGTTAAGAGTATGGGTTAGGAACTAGGGTTTAGGGTTAGGAACTAGGGTTAAGAGTATGGGTTAGGAACTAGGGTTTAGGGTTAAGAGTATGAGTTAGGAACTAGGGTTAAGAGTATGGGGTAGGAACTAGGGTTTAGGGTTAGGAACTAGGGTTAAGAGTATGGGTTAGGAACTAGGGTTAAGAGTATGTGTTAGGAACTAGGGTTCAGAGTATAGGTTAGGAACTAGGGTTAAGAGTATGGGTTAGGAACTAGGGTAAAGAGTATGGGTTAGGAACTAGGGTAAAGAGTATGGGTTAGGAACTAGGGTAAAGAGTATGGGTTAGGAACTAGGGTTTAGTGTTAAGAGTATGGGTTAGGAACTAGGGTTAAGAGTATGGGTTAGGAACTAGGGTAAAAAGTATGGGTTAGGAACTAGGGTTAAGAGTATGGGTTAGGGAAAATTGTATTTTGAATAGGAATGAATTGTGTGTGTTTAGGTAAGTGTGTCCCCACAAGGTCGGTTATACAAGACTGTGTGTTTAGGTAAGTGTGTCCCCACAAGGTTAGTTATACGAGACTGTGTGTTTAGGGTGTGTGTCCCCACAAGGTTAGTTATAGAGACTGTGTGTTTAGGGTGTGTGTCCCCACAAGGTTAGTTATACGAGACTGTGTGTTTAGGGTGTGTGTCCCCACAAGGTTTGTTATACAAGACTGTGTGTTTAGGGTGTGTGTCCCCACAAGGTTAGTTATACAAGACTGTGTGTGTGTGTGTGTGTGTGTGTGTGTGTGTGTGTGTGTGTGTGTGTGTGTGTGTGTGTGTGTGTGTGTGTGTGTGTGTGTGTGTGTGTGTGTGTGTGTGTGTGTGTGTGTGTGTGTGTGTGTGTGTGTTTTCCAGGTGGGCCAAGCCAAGGATGAGTCTTTGACCAATCAGCTGATTGATTACCTGATGGGGGAAAGTGACGGCATGCCCAAGGTAATCAATATTATACTAACTTATCAATATCTGTCTGTCTGTCTTTAATTGATTGGAATAGTCACTTTGCTTTTCTTTCACTGTCTGTCTGTCTGTCTGTCTGTCTGTCTGTCTGTCTGTCTGTCTGTCTGTCTGTCTGTCTGTCTGTCTGTCTGTCTGTCTGTCTGTCTGTCTGTCTGTCTGTCTGTCTGTCGGCCTTGTCTGTCTGTCTGTCTGTCTGTCTGTCTGTCTGTCTGTCTGTCTGTCTGTCTGTCTGTCTGTCTGTCTGTCTGTCTGTCTGTCTGTCTGTCTGTCTGTCTGTCTGTCTGTCTGTCTGTCTGTGAGATATTTATTTTCCACTATAAGCATTGTGTAGGCTCTCTGTCCCCACCCCTCCACCTGCCACCCAATCCGTGCGTTTGCTCTCTCTGACGTGCCGTCTGATTGGCTGCCATCTGACAGGGAGCCTATCACTGAGTAGTGGTGTTGTCTTCCCCCTTCCTCCCAGGATGCCAAGTACCTGTTCCGTCTCTACATGGGCCTGCTGCAGTACAGAGAGGCAGCGTGTACTGCCATCATCATCGCTAGAGAGGAGCAGTCTGCAGGTACACACTCACATACATACATATATATATATATATATATATACATATATATACATACATACAAACATATATATATATATAGAGAGGAGCAGTCTGCAGGTACACTCACATATATATATATATATATATAGAGAGGAGCAGTCTGCAGGTACACACTCACATATATATATATATATATATATATATATATATATATACATATATATACATACATACAAACATATATATACATACATACAAACATATATATATATATAGAGAGGAGCAGTCTGCAGGTACACTCACATACATATATATATATATATATACATTTACATTTACATTTACATTTAAGTCATTTAGCAGACGCTCTTATCCAGAGCGACTTACAAATTGGTGCATTCACCTTATGACATCCAGTGGGACAGTCACTTAACAATAGTGCATCTAAAACTTAGGGGGGGTGGGGTGAGAGGGATTACTTATCCTATCCTAGGTATTCCTTAAAGAGGTGGGGTTTCAGGTGTCTCCGGAAGGTGGTGATTGACTCCGCTGTCCTGGCGTCGTGAGGGAGTTTGTTCCACCATTGGGGGGCCAGGGCAGCGAACAGTTTTGACTGGGCTGAGCGGGAGCTGTACTTCCTCAGTGGTAGGGAGGCGAGCAGGCCAGAGGTGGATGAACGCAGTGCCCTTGTTTGGGTGTAGGGCCTGATCAGAGCCTGGAGGTACTGAGGTGCCGTTCCCCTCACAGCTCCGTAGGCAAGCACCATGGTCTTGTAGCGGATGCGAGCTTCAACTGGAAGCCAGTGGAGAGAACGGAGGAGCGGGGTGACGTGAGAGAACTTGGGAAGGTTGAACACCAGACGGGCTGCGGCGTTCTGGATGAGTTGAAGGGGTTTAACAGGCAGGGAGCCCAGCCAACAGCGAGTTGCAGTAATCCAGACGGGAGATGACAAGTGCCTGGATTAGGACCTGCGCCGCTTCCGTTGTGAGGCAGGGTCGTACTCTGCGGATGTTGTAGAGCATGAATCTACAGGAACGGGCCACCGCCTTGATGTTGGTTGAGAACGACAGGGTGTTGTCCAGGATCACGCCAAGGTTCTTGGCGCTTTGGGAGGAGGACACAATGGAGTTGTCAACCGTGATGGCGAGATCATGGAACGGGCAGTCCTTCCCCGGGAGGAAGAGCAGCTCCGTCTTGCCGAGGTTCAGCTTGGAGGTGGTGATCCGTCATCCACACTGATATGTCTGCCAGACATGCAGAGATGCGATTCGCCACCTGGTCATCAGAAGGGGGAAAGGAGAAGATGAATTGTGTGTCGTCTGCATAGCAATGATAAGAGAGACCATGTGAGGTTATGACAGAGCCAAGTGACTTGGTGTATAGCGAGAATAGGAGAGGGCCAAGAACAGAGCCCTGGGGGACACCAGTGGTGAGAGCGCGTGGTGAGGAGACAGATTCTCGCCACGCCACCTGGTAGGAGCGACCTGTCAGGTAGGACGCAATCCAAGCGTGGGCCGCGCCGGAGATGCCCAACTCGGAGAGGGTGGAGAGGAGGATCTGATGGTTCACAGTATCGAAGGCAGCCGATAGATCTAGAAGGATGAGAGCAGAGGAGAGAGAGTTAGCTTTAGCAGTGCGGAGCACCTCCGTGATACAGAGGAGAGCAGTCTAAGTTGAATGACTAGTCTTGAAACCTGACTGATTTGGATCAAGAAGGTCATTCAGAGAGAGATAGCGGGAGAGCTGGCCAAGGACGGCACGTTCAAGAGTTTTGGAGAGAAAAGAAAGAAGGGATACTGGTCTGTAATTGTTGACATCGGAGGGATCGAGTGTAGGTTTTTTCAGAAGGGGTGCAACTCTCGCTCTCTTGAAGACGGAAGGGACGTAGCCAGCGGTCAGGGATGAGTTGATGAGCGAGGTGAGGTAAGGGAGAATATATAGAGAGGAGCAGTCTGCAGGTACACACTCACATATATATATATATATATATATATATATATATATATATATATGTAGCTCAGTTGGTAGAGCATGGCGCTTGTAACGCCAGGGAAGTGGGTTCAATCCCCGGGACCACCCATACGTAGAATGTATGCACACATGACTGTAAGTCGCTTTGGATAAAAGCGTCTGCTAAATGGCATATATTATATATATATATATATATATATAGAGGAGCAGTCTGCAGGTACAAACTCACATACATACATATATATATATATATATACATATATATACATATATACATACATACAAACATATATATATATATATATAAAGAGGAGCAGTCTGCAGGTACACACTCACATACATATATATATATATATATATATATATATATATATATATATATATATATATATATATATATATACACATACATATACACATACATATATATATATATACACATACATATATATATACATACACACATACATACATACATACATACATACATACATACATACATACATACATACATACATACATACATACATACATACATACATACATACATACATACATACATACATACATACATACATACATACATACATACATACATACATACATACATACATACATACCTATATATACAGTGGGGCAAAAAAGTATTTAGTCAGCCACCAATTGTGCAAGTTCTCCCACTTAAAAAGATGAGAGAGGCCTGTAATTTTCACCATAGGTACACTTCAACAATGACAGACAAAATGAGAAAAGAAAATCACATTGTAGGATTTTTAATTAATTAATTTGCAAATTATGGTGGAAAATAAGTATTTGGTCACCTACAAACAAGCAAGATTTCTGTCTCTCACAGACCGGTAACTTCTTCTTTAAGAGGCTCCTCTGTCCTCCACTCGTTACCTGTATTAATGGCACCTGTTTGAACTTGTTATCAGTATAAAAGACACCTGTCCACAACCTCAAACAGTCACACTACAAACTCCACTATGGCCAAGACCAAAGAACTGTCAAAGGACACCAGAAAGCAAAAATCCCAGAACCACACGGGGGGACCTAGTGAATGACCTGGAGAGATCTGGGACCAAAGTAACAAAGCCTACCATCAGTAACACACTACGCCGCCAGGGACTCAAATCCTGCAGTGCCAGACGTGTCCCCCTGCGTAAGCCAGTACATGTCCAGGCCCGTCTGAAGTTTGCTAGAGAGCATTTGGATGATCCAGAAGAAGATTGGGAGAATGTCATATGGTCAGATGAAACCAAAATAGAACTTTTTGGTAAAAACTCAACTCGTCGTGTTTGGAGGACAAAGAATGCTGAGTTGCATCCAAAGAACACCATACCTACTGTGAAGCATGGGGGTGGAAACATCATGCTTTGGGGCTGTTTTTCTACAAAGGGACCAGGACGACTTATCCGTGTAAAGGAAAGAATGAATGGGGCCATGTATCGTGAGATTTTGAGTGAAAACCTCCTTCCATCAGCAAGGGCATTGAAGATGAAACATGGCTGGGTCTTTCAGCATGACAATGATCCCAAACACACCGCCCGGGCATGAAAGTGGCCGTAAGAAGCATTTCAAGGTCCTGGAGTGGCCTAGCCAGTCTCCAGATCTCAACCCCATAGAAAATCTTTGGAGGGAGTTGAAAGTCTGTGTTGCCCAGCAACAGCCCCAAAACATCACTGCTCTAGAGGAGATCTGCATGGAGGAATGGGCCAAAATACCAGCAACAGTGTGTGAAAACCTTGTGAAGACTTACAGAAAACGTGTGACCTCTGTCATTGCCAACAAAGGGTATATAACAAAGTATTGAGATAAACTTTTGTTATTGACCAACTACTTATTTTCCACCATAATTTGCAAATAAATTCATTAAAAATCCTACAATGTGATTTTCTGGATTTTTTTTCTCATTTTGTCTGTCATAGTTGAAGTGTACCTATGATGAAATTACAGGCCTCTCTCATCTTTTTAAGTGGGAGAACTTGCACAATTGGTGGCTGACTAAATACTTTTTTGCCCCACTGTATATATTTATAATACACTTGTGTGTGTATATTTATATATTTATGTATAATATGTATATGTATGCGTATATATACAAACTCATATACAGTATCAGTTAACAGTTTGGACACTTACTCATTCAAGGGTTTTTCTTTATTTTTACTATTTTCTACATTGTAGAATAAGTGAAGACATCAACACTATGAAATAACACATATGGAATCATGTAGTAACCAAAAAAGTGTTAAACAAATCTAAATATATTTTATATTTGAGATTCTTCAAAGTAGCCACCCTTTGCCTTGATGGCAGCTTTGCACACTCATCCCTGTTCTCTCAACCAGCTTCATGAGGTAGTCACCTGGAATCCATTTCAATTAACAGGTGTTCCTTGTTAAAAGTTAATTTTTGGAATTTGTCACGACCTCATGAAGCTGGTTGAGAGAATGCCAAGAGGTATGCAAGGCTGTCATGAAGGCACAGGGTGGCTACATTAAAGAATCTCAAATCTAAAATATTTTTTTATTTGTTTAACACTTTTTTGGTTACTACATGATTCCATATGTGTTATTTCATAGTTTTGATGTTTTCACTATTATTCTACATTGTGGAAAATAGTAAAAAATAAATACAAACCCTTGAATGAGTAGGTGTGTCCAAACTTTTGATTGGTACTGTAAATACACACACAGTCATAAATACACACACAGTCATAAATACACACACAGTCATGTACATATCTTAAAGGACATGTTTGTGTGCATGTGTGTTCCAGGGAACTACCGTACCGCTCATGACGTGCTGTTCAGTATGTACACTGAGCTGCAGACACAGAAGATCAGAATCCCTGCTGAGATGAACACCAACCTCATGATCCTCCACTCATACATCCTGGTTAAGGTAGAACTACACTACCCAGCATCCTCCACTGCTCTACCACTGCACTACCCAGCATCCTCCACTGCTCTACCACTGCACTACCCAGCATCCTCTACTGCAATACCACTACACAACCCAGCATCCTCTACTGCTATACCACTACACAACCCAGCATCCTCTACTGCTATACCACTACACAACCCAGCATCCTCTACTGCTATACTCCTACATTACCCAGCATCCTCTACTGCTATACTCCTACATTACCCAGCATCCTCCACTCATACATACAGGTTAAGGTAGAACTACACTACCCAGCATCCTCCACTGCTCTACCACTACACTAGCCAGCATCCTCTATTGCTATACCCCTACATTACCCAGCATCCTCCACTCATACATCCTGGTTAAGGTAGAACTACACTACCCAGCATCCTCCACTGCTCTACCACTACACTAGCCAGCATCCTCTACTGCTATACCACTCAACAACCCAGCATCCTCTATTGCTATACCCCTACATTACCCAGCATCCTCCACTCATACATCCTGGTTAAGGTAGAACTACACTACCCAGCATCCTCCACTCATACATCCTGGTTAAGGTAGAACTACACTACCCAGCATCCTCCACTGCTCTACCACTGCACTACCCAGCATCCTCTACTGCAATACCACTACACTACCCAGCATTCTCTACTGCTATACCACTACACTATCCAGCATCCTGTACTGCTATACCACTACACTACCCAGCATCCTCTACTGCTATACCACTACACTACCCAGCATCCTCTACTGCTATACCACTACACAACCCAGCATCCTCTACTGCTATACCACTACACTATCCAGCATCCTCTACTGCTATACCACTACACTACCCAGCATCCTCTACTGCTATACCACTGCACTACCCAGCATCCTCTACTGCTATACCACTACACTACCCAGCATTCTCTACTGCTATACCACTACACTACCCAGCATCCTCTACTGCTATACCACTACACTACCCAGCATCCTCTACTGCTATACCACTACACTACCCAGCATTCTCTACTGCTATACCACTACACTATCCAGCATCCTGTACTGCTATACCACTACACTACCCAGCATCCTCTACTGCTATACCACTACACTACCCAGCATCCTCTACTGCTATACCACTACACAACCCAGCATCCTCTACTGCTATACCACTACACTATCCAGCATCCTCTACTGCTATACCACTACACTACCCAGCATCCTCTACTGCTATACCACTGCACTACCCAGCATCCTCTACTGCTATACCACTACACTACCCAGCATTCTCTACTGCTATACCACTACACTACCCAGCATCCTCTACTGCTATACCACTACACTACCCAGCATCCTCTACTGCTATACCACTGCACTACCCAGCATCCTGTACTGCTATACCACTACACTACCCAGCATCCTCTACTGCTATACCACTACACTACCCAGCATCCTCTACTGCAATACCACTACACAACCCAGCATCCTCTACTGCTATACTCCTACATTACCCAGCATCCTCCACTCATACATACAGGTTAAGGTAGAACTAAACTACCCAGCATCCTGTACTGCTATACCACTACACTACCCAGCATCCTCTACTGCTATACCACTGCACTACCCAGCATCCTCTACTGCTATACCACTACACTACCCAGCATTCTCTACTGCTATACCACTACACTACCCAGCATCCTCTACTGCTATACTACTACACTACCCAGCATCCTCTACTGCTATACCACTACACTACCCAGCATCATCTACTGCTATACCACTACACTACCCAGCATCCTCTACTGCTATACCACTGCACTACCCAGCATCCTGTACTGCTATACCACTACACTACCCAGCATCCTCTACTGCTATACCACTACACTATCCAGCATCCTGTACTGCTATACCACTACACTACCCAGCATCCTCTACTGCTATACCACTACACTACCCAGCATCCTCTACTGCTATACCACTACACAACCCAGCATCCTCTACTGCTATACCACTACACTATCCAGCATCCTCTACTGCTATACCACTACACTACCCAGCATCCTTTACTGCTATACCACTGCACTACCCAGCATCCTCTACTGCTATACCACTACACTACCCAGCATCCTCTACTGCTATACCACTACACTACCCAGCATCCTCTACTGCTATACCACTACACTATCCAGCATCCTCTACTGCTATACCACTACACTACCCAGCATCCTCTACTGCTATACCACTACACTACCCAGCATCCTCTACTGCTATACCACTGCACTACCCAGCATCCTCTACTGCTATACCACTACACTACCCAGCATCCTCTACTGCTATACCACTACACTACCCAGCATTCTCTACTGCTATACCACTACACTACCCAGCATCCTCTACTGCTATACCACTACACTACCCAGCATCCTCTACTGCTATACCACTACACTACCCAGCATCCTCTACTGCTATACCACTACACAACCCAGCATCCTGTACTGCTATACCACTACACTACCCAGCATCCTCTACTGCTATACCACTGCACTACCCAGCATCCTGTACTGCTATACCACTACACTACCCAGCATCCTCTACTGCTATACCACTACACTACCCAGCATCCTCTACTGCTATACCACTACACTATCCAGCATCCTCTACTGCTATACCACTACACTACCCAGCATCCTCTACTGCTAAACCACTACACTACCCAGCATCCTCTACTGCTATACCACTGCACTACCCAGCATCCTCTACTGCTATACCACTACACTACCCAGCATCCTCTACTGCTATACCACTACACTACCCAGCATTCTCTACTGCTATACCACTACACTACCCAGCATCCTCTACTGCTATCTTAGGCTTGTGTGCGGCTGCTCAGCCATGGAAACCCATTTTGTGAATATCCCGATAAACAGTTCTTGTTCTGACGTTGCTTCCAGAGGCAGTTTGGAACTCTGTAGTGAGTGTTGCAACAGACGATTTTTACACGCTTCAGCACTCGGCGGTCCCGTTCTGTGAGCTTGTGTGGCCTACCACTTCACGGCTGAGCCGTTGTTGCTCCTAGACGTTTCCACTTCACAATAACAGCACTTACAGTTGACCGAGGGGCAGCTCTAGCAGGGAAGAAATTTGACAGACTGACTTGTTGGAAAAGTGGCATCCTATGACGATGCCACGTTGAAAGTCACTGAGCTCTTCAGTATGGGCCATTCTACTGCCAATGTTTGTCTATGGAGATTGCATGGCTCTGTGCTCAATCTTATACATGGGTGTGTCTAAACTACCCAGCGTCCCCCACTCATACATCCTGGTTATGGCAGAACTACACTACCCAGCATCCTCCACTCATACATCCTGGTTAAGGTAGAACTACGCTACCCAGCATCCTCCACTCATACATCCTGGTTAAGGTAGAACTACGCTACCCAGCATCCT
>NW_025745222.1:340298-370298 GCF_021184085.1 Oncorhynchus gorbuscha | reverse complement strand
CGCTCTGTCTCTCTCTCTGTCTCTCTCTCTAACTCTCTCTCTCTCCTTCCTCCAGTCGTCCAGACACCAGTGAGATAGAAGAGGAGACCACTCCTTGTCCATATTGTGGTTTCACGCTGCCCCAGTGTGAACTGATCTGTCCTGGCTGCAAGAACAACCTGCCCTACTGCATCGCCACGGTAACACACACACACACACACACACATAGGACATACACAGAGCACACACACACATATACCGCACACACACACACACCTGACTTTAGGACTAGGAGCTGTGCCATGGTGAATCAGTCAACCAATCAAAAATCTTAATAAACCATCACCTCTCTCTCTCTCTCTCTCTCTCTCTCTCTCTCTCTCTCCCCTCCCTCGCCCTCCGCTCCTCCTCACCCTCCTCCTCTTCCTCTCTCCCTCCCTCTCCTCCTCCTCCTCTCTCTCCTCTCCCTCCCTCCTCTCCTCCTCCCTCTTTCTCTCTCTCTCCTCTTCCCCCTCCTCTCCCTCTTCCTCTCTCTCTCCTCTCCCTCCTCTCCTCCTCCTCCTCCCTACCTCTCCTCCTACTCCTCCCTCTCTCTCCTTCCTCTCTCTCCTCCTCTCCTTCCTCTCTCTCCCTCCTCTTCCCTCTCTCTCCTCCTCCTCCTCCTCTTCTCTCTCTCTAGGGTCATCACATGCTGAAAGAGGATTGGTCAGTTTGTCCTCACTGTGAATTCCCTGCTCTCTACTCCCAGCTCATACTGTGAGTGGAACACACAGACACACAGACACACACACACACAGAGACACACACACACAAAAACACACACACAGAGACACACACGCACACAGAGGCTAAACATCTGTATTGTAGTGAAAGCCTCTTCTACTGTTGTAATATGGGCATGTTTCTCTGAACTGTGTGTGTGTGTGTGTGTGTGTGTGTGTGTGTGTGTGTGTGTGTGTGTGTGTGTGTGTGTGTGTGTGTGTGTGTGTGTGTGTGTGTGTGTGTGTGTGTGTGTGTGTGTGTGTGTGTGTGTGTGTGTGTGTGTGTGTGTGTGTGTGTGTGTGTAGACTGTTGGAGACAGATAGTGTGTGTCCCATGTGTTCCGAGACTCTGAGTGTGAACCAGGTGGAGAAGATGGATGACTGTTCCAGCTTCCTGCAGCCTGACCAATCAGAGCACTGATACAGGTAAACACACACACTGTTCCTGCAGCCTGACCAATCAGAGCACTGATACAGGTAAACACACACACTGTTCCTGCAGCCTGACCAATCAGAGCACTGATACAGGTAAACACACACACTTTTCCTGCAGCCTGACCAATCAGAGCACTGATACAGATAAACACACACACTGTTCCTGCAGCCTGACCAATCAGAGCACTGATACAGGTAAACACACACATTGTTCCTGCAGCCTGACCAATCAGAGCACTGATACAGGTCAACACACACACTGTTCCTGCAGCCTGACCAATCAGAGCACTGATACAGTTACACACACACTGTTCCTGCAGCCTGACCAATCAGAGCACTGATACAGTTACACATACACTGTTCCTGCAGCCTGACCAATCAGAGCACTGATACAGGTAAACACACACACTGTTCCTGCAGCCTGACCAATCAGAGCACTGATACAGGTCAACACACACACTGTTCCTGCAGCCTGACCAATCAGAGCACTGATACAGGTCAACACACACACTGTTCCTGCAGCCTGACCAATCAGAGCACTGATACAGTTACACACACACACACCATATGCCCACAAGTATGTGTGAATATTAAATGTGGTAATGGTTTTGTGAGACTGTTATTTGTGTGTTTTCCCAGAGATCTGTGGTGATGTGGCCTGGTGGTGTACTACATAGAGGACTGCTGCTGAGGGGAGGACGGATCGTCATAATGTCTGGAACGGAAACAATGGAAGCCATGTGTTTAATTACCTTCATTCCTCTCAGGACATTACCACGAGCCCGTCCTCCCGGATTAAGGACCTACCAACCTCCTGTGATAGGGGAACGGAAGCCAGTGACATAATCCACTCCTTCATGTTTCTCTTCCACCTGTTAAACTATTGATATAGACAGCTGTAGACCTCCTCCTCCTCCATGTTTCTCTTCCACCTGTTAAACTGTTGATATAGACAGCTGTAGACCTCCTCCTCCTCCATGTTTCTCTTCCACCTGTTAAACTGTTGATATAGACAGCTGTAGACCTCCTCCTCCTCCATGTTTCTCTTCCACCTGTTAAACTGTTGATATAGACAGCTGTAGACCTCCTCCTCCTCCATGTTTCTCTTCCACCTGTTAAACTGTTGATATAGACAGCTGTAGACGTCCTCCTCCTCCATGTTTCTCTACCACCTGTCAAACTGTTGATATAGACAGCTGTAGACCTCCATGTTTCTCTTCCACCTGTTAAACTGTTGATATAGACCTCCTCCTCCTCCATGTTTCTCTCCACCTGTCAAACTGTTGATATAGACAGCTGTAGACCTAGACTCCTCCTCCATGTTTCTCTACCACCTGTTAAACTGTTGATATAGACAGCTGTAGACCTCCTCCTCCTCCATGTTTCTCTTCCACCTGTTAAACTGTTGATATAGACAGCTGTAGACCTCCTCCATGTTTCTCTTCCACCTGTTAAACTGTTGATATAGACAGCTGTAGACGTCCTCCCTCCTCCATGTTTCTCTTCCACCTGTTAAACTGTTGATATAGACAGCTGTAGACCTCTCCTCCTCCTCCATGTTTCTCTACCACACCTGTTAAACTGTTGATATAGACAGCTGTAGACCTCCTCCTCCTCCA
Source organism: Oncorhynchus gorbuscha (assembly GCF_021184085.1). Lineage (NCBI taxonomy): Eukaryota > Metazoa > Chordata > Actinopteri > Salmoniformes > Salmonidae > Oncorhynchus > Oncorhynchus gorbuscha. The sequence goes on along the minus strand of NW_025745222.1, from coordinate 367,504 downwards.
TGTTTCTCTACCACCTGTTAAACTGTTGATATAGACAGCTGTAGAGACCTCCTCCTCCTCCATGTTTCTCTACCACCTGTTAAACTGTTGATATAGACAGCTGTAGACGTCCTCCTCCTCCATGTTTCTCTACCACCTGTTAAACTGTTGATATAGACAGCTGTAGACCTCCTCCTCCTCCTCCATGTTTCTCTACCACCTGTTAAACTGTTGATATAGACAGCTGTAGACCTCCTCCTCCTCCTCCTCCATGTTTCTCTACCACCTGTTAAACTGTTGATATAGACAGCTGTAGACCTCCTCCTCCATGTTTCTCTACCACCTTAAACCATGTTTGACCTGTTAAACTGTTGATATAGACAGCTGTAGACCTCCTCCTCCTCCATGTTTCTCTACCACCTGTTAAACTGTTGATATAGACAGCTAGTCCATGACTGTCAAACTGTTGATATCCTCCTCCTCCATGTTTCTCTACCACCTGTTAAACTGTTGATATAGACAGCTGTAGACCTCCTCCTCCTCCATGTTTCTCTGTTAAACTCCATGTCCTCCTCTCCTCCATGTTTCTCTACCACCTGTTAAACTGTTGATATAGACAGCTGTAGACCTCCTCCTCCTCCATGTTTCTCTACCACCTGTTAAACTGTTAAACTGTTGATATAGACAGATGTAGAGCTGTCCTCCTCCTCCTCCATGTTTCTCTACCACCTGTTAAACTGTTGATATAGACAGATGTAGACCTCCTCCTCCTCCTCCATGTTTCTCTACCACCTGTTAAACTGTTGATATAGACAGCTGTAGACCTCCTCCTCCATGTTTCTCTACCACCTGTCAAACTGTTGATATAGACAGCTGTAGACAGTTAAACTGATATAGACAGCTGTCCTCCTCCTCCATGTTTCTCTACCACCTGTTAAACTGTTGATATAGACAGCTGATATAGACCTGTCCTCCTCCTCCTCCATGTTTCTCTACCACCTGTTAAACTGTTGATATAGACAGCTGTAGTCCTCCTCCTCCATGTTTCCTCCATGTTTCTCTACCTCCATGTCAAACTGTTGATATAGACAGCTGTAGACCTCCTCCTCCTCCATGTTTCTCTACCACCTGTTAAACTGTTGATATAGACAGCTGTAGACGTCCTCCTCCTCCATGTTTCTCTACCACCTGTTAAACTGTTGATATAGACAGCTGTAGACCTCCTCCTCCTCCTCCATGTTTCTCTACCACCTGTTCAAACTGTTGATATAGACAGCTGTAGACCTCCTCCTCCTCCATGTTTCTCTACCACCTGTTAAACTGTTGATATAGACAGCTGTAGACCTCCTCCTCCTCCATGTTTCTCTACCACCTGTTAAACTGTTGATATAGACAGCTGTAGACCTCCTCCTCCATGTTTCTCTACCACCTGTTAAACTGTTGATATAGACAGCTGTAGACGTCCTCCTCCTCCATGTTTCTCTTCCACCTGTTAAACTGTTGATATAGACAGCTGTAGACCTCCTCCTCCTCCATGTTTCTCTACCACCTGTTAAACTGTTGATATAGACAGCTGTAGACCTCCTCCTCCTCCTCCATGTTTCTCTACCACCTGTCAAACTGTTGATATAGACAGCTGTAGACCTCCTCCTCCTCCATGTTTCTCTACCACCTGTTAAACTGTTGATATAGACAGCTGTAATGTTTCTCTACCACCTCCTCCTCCATGTTTCTCTACCACCTGTTTGTTGATATAGACAGCTGTAGACCTCCTCCTCCTCCCTACCACCTGTTAAACTGTTGATATAGACAGCTGTAGACGTCCTCCTCCTCCTCCATGTTTCTCTACCACCTGTTAAACTGTTGATATAGACAGATGTAGACCTCCTCCTCCTCCTCCATGTTTCTCTACCACCTGTTAAACTGTTGATATAGACAGCTGTAGACCTCCTCCTCCTCCATGTTTCTCTACCACCTGTTAAACTGTTGATATAGACAGCTGTATGACCTGTAAACCTAGACCTCCTCCTCCATGTTTCTCTACCACCTGTTAAACTGTTGATATAGACAGACGTCCTCCTCTCCTCCATGTTTCTCTACCACCTGTTAAACCTCCTCCTCCTCCTCCATGTTTCTCTACCACCTGTTAAACTGTTGATATAGACAGCTGTAGACCTCCTCCTCCATGTTTCTCTACCACCTGTCAAACTGTTGATATAGACAGCTGTAGACGTCCTCCTCCTCCATGTTTCTCTACCACCTGTTAAACTGTTGATATAGACAGCTTTAGACGTCCTCCTCCTCCATGTTTCTCTACCACCTGTTAAACTGTTGATATAGACAGCTGTAGACCTCCTCCTCCATGTTTCTCTTCCACCTGTTGAACTGTTGATATAGACAGCTGTAGACGTCCTCCTCCTCCATGTTTCTCTACCACCTGTATAGAAACTGTTGATATCCATGACAGTTAAACTGTAGACCTCCTCCTCCTCCATGTTTCTCTACCACCTGTCAAACTGTTGATATAGACAGCTGTAGACCTCCTCCTCCATGTTTCTCTACCACCTGTTAAACTGTTGATATAGACAGCTGTAGACCTCCTCCTCCTCCATGTTTCTCTACCACCTGTTAAACTGTTGATATAGACAGCTGTAGACCTCCTCCTCCATGTTTCTCTACCACCTGTCAAACTGTTGATATAGACAGCTGTAGACCTCCTCCTCCATGTTTCTCTACCACCTGTTAAACTGTTGATATAGACAGCTGTAGACCTCCTCCTCCTCCATGTTTCTCTACCACCTGTTAAACTGTTGATATAGACAGCTGTAGACGTCCTCCTCCTCCTCCATGTTTCTCTACCACCTGTTAAACTGTTGATATAGACAGCTGTAGACAGTTAAACTGTTGATATAGACAGCTGTAGACGTCCTCCTCCTCCTCCATGTTTCTCTCCACCTGTTAAACTGTTGATATAGACAGCTGTTCCTCCTCCTCCATGTTTCTCTACCACCTGTTAAACTGTTGATATAGACAGCTGTAGACCTCCTCCTCCTCCATGTTTCTCTACCACCTGTTAAACTGTTGATATAGACAGCTGTAGCTCCTCCTCCTCCTCCATGTTTCTCTACCACCTGTTAAACTGTTGATATAGACAGCTGTAGACCTCCTCCTCCTCCTCCATGTTTCTCTACCACCTGTTAAACATGTTAAACTGTTGATATAGACAGCTGTAGACCTCCTTCCATGTTTCTCTACCACCTGTTAAACTGTTGATATATGACTGTTAAACTGTTGATATAGACAGCTGTAGACCTCCTCCTCCTCCATGTTTCTCTACCACCTGTTAAACTGTTGATATAGACAGCTGTAGACCTCCTCCTCCATGTTTCTCTACCACCTGTTAAACTGTTGATATAGACAGCTGTAGACCTCCTCCTCCTCCATGTTTCTCTACCACCTGTTAAACTGTTGATATTGATACCACCTGTTAAACTGTTGATATAGACAGCTGTAGACCTCCTCCTCCTCCATGTTTCTCTACCACCTGTTAAACTGTTGATATAGACAGCTGTAGACCTCCTCCTCCTCCATGTTTCTCTACCACCTGTTAAACTGTTGATATAGACAGCTGTAGACCTCCTCCTCCTCCATGTTTCTCTACCACCTGTTAAACTGTTGATATCAGCTAGACCTCCTCCTCCATGTTTCTCTACCACCTGTTAAACTGTTGATATAGACAGCTGTAGACCTCCATGTTTCCTCCTCCTCCTATGTTTCTCTACCACCTGTTAAACTGTTGATATAGACAGCTGTAGACCTCCTCCTCCTTCCTCCTCTACCACCTGTCAAACTGATATGATATCCATGACAGTTAAACTGTAGACACTGTTAAACTGTTGATATAGACCTCCTCCTCCATGTTTCCTACCACCTGTTAAACCATGTCCATGTTTCTCTACCACCTGTTAAACTGTTGATATAGACAGCTGTAGACCTCCTCCTCCATGTTTCTCTACCACCTGTTAAACTGTTGATATAGACAGCTGTAGACCTCCTCCATGTTTCTCTACCACCTGTTAAACTGTTGATATAGACAGCTGTAGACCTCCTCCTCCTCCTCCATGTTTCTCTACCACCTGTTAAACTGTTGATATAGACAGCTGTAGACCTCCTCCTCCATGTTTCTCTACCACCTGTCAAACTGTTGATATCCATAGACCTCCTCCTCCTCCATGTTTCTCTACCACCTGTTAAACTGTTGATATAGACAGCTGTAGACCTCCTCCTCCTCCTCCATGTTTCTCTACCACCTGTTAAACTGTTGATATAGACAGCTGTAGACCTCCTCCTCCATGTTTCTCTACCACCTGTTAAACTGTTGATATAGACAGCTGTAGACGTCCTCCTCCTCCATGTTTCTCTACCACCTGTTAAACTGTTGATATAGACAGCTGTAGACCTCCTCCTCCTCCATGTTTCTCTACCACCTGTTAAACTGTTGATATAGACAGCTGTAGACCAGCCTCCTCCTCCTCCATGTTTCTACCACCTGTTAAACCACCTGTACCACCAAACTGTATGATATATGACCACCTGTTAAACTGATATAGAGCGTCCTCCTCCTCCATGTTTCCTACCACCTGTTAAATGATATAGACAGCTGTTCCTCCTCCATGTTTCTCTACCACCTGTTAAACTGTTGATATAGACAGCTGTAGACGACCTCCTCCTCCTCCTCCATGTTTCTCTACCACCTGTTAAACTGTTGATATAGACAGACCTCCTCCTCCATGTAGACCTCCTCCTCCTCCTCCATGTTTACCACCTGTTAAACTACCACCTGTCAAACTGTTGATATAGACAGCTGTAGACCTCCTCCTCCTCCATGTTTCTCTACCACCTGTTAAACTGTTGATATAGACAGCTGTAGACCTCCTCCTCCTCCATGTTTCTCTACCTCCTGTTAAACTGTTGATATAGACAGCTGTAGACCTCCTCCTCCTCCATGTTTCTCTACCACCTGTTAAACTGTTGATATAGACAGAAACTGTTGTAGAGACCTCCTCCTCCTCCATGTTTTTCTCTGTTAAACTGTTGATATAGACAGCTGTTACTTAAACTTGATATAGACAGCTCCTCCTCCTCCATGTTTCTCTACCACCTGTTAAACTGTTGATATAGACAGCTGTAGAGCGTCCTCCTCCTCCTCCATGTTTCTCTACCACCTGTTAAACTGTTGATATAGACAGCTGTAGACCTCCTCCTCCTCCTCCATGTTTCTCTACCACCTGTTAAACTGTTGATATAGACAGCTGTAGACCTCCTCCTCCATGTTTCTCTACCACCTGTCAAACTGTTGATATAGACAGCTGTAGACGTCCTCCTCCTCCATGTTTCTCTACCACCTGTTAAACTGTTGATATAGACAGCTGTAGAGTCCTCCTCCTCCATGTTTCTCTACCACCTGTTAAACTGTTGATATAGACAGCTGTAGACCTCCTCCTCCATGTTTCTCTTCCACCTGTTGAACTGTTGATATAGACAGCTGTAGACGTCCTCCCCTCCATGTTTCTCTACCACCTGTTAAACTGTTGATATAGACAGCTGTAGACCTCCTCCTCCTCCATGTTTCTCTACCACCTGTTAAACTGTTGATATAGACAGCTGTAGACCTCCTCCTCCTCCTACCACCTCCATGTTTCATGTTTCTCTACCACCTGTTAAACTGTTGATATAGACAGCTGTAGACCTCCTCCTCCATGTTTCTCTACCACCTGTCAAATGTTGATATAGACAGCTGTAGACCTCCTCCTCCATGTTTCTCTACCACCTGTTAAACTGTTGATATAGACAGCTGTAGACCTCCTCCTCCATGTTTCTCTACCACCTGTCAAACTGTTGATATAGACAGCTGTAGACCTCCTCCTCCTCCTCCATGTTTCTCTACCACCTGTTAAACTGTTGATATAGACAGCTGTAGACCTCCTCCTCCATGTTTCTCTACCACCTGTTAAACTGTTGATATAGACAGTTAAACTGATATAGACTGTATCCTCCTCCTCCTCCATGTTTCTCTACCACCTGTTAAACTGTTGATATAGACAGCTGTAGACCTCCTCCTCCATGTTTCTCTCCACCTCCTCCTCCTCCATGTTTCTCTACCACCTGTTAAACTGTTGATATAGACAGCTGTAGACCTCCTCCTCCTCCATGTTTCTCTACCACCTGTTAAACTGTTGATATAGACAGCTGTAGACTGTAGACATCCTCCTCCTCCTCCATGTTTCTCTATAGACAGCTGTAGACCTCCTCCTCCTCCATGTTTCTCTACCACCTGTTAAACTGTTGATATAGACAGCTGTAGACGTCCTCCTCCTCCATGTTTCTCTACCACCTGTTAAACTGTTGATATAGACAGCTGTAGACCTCCTCCTCCATGTTTCTCTACCACCTGTCAAACTGTTGATATAGACAGCTGTAGACCTCCTCCTCCTCCATGTTTCTCTACCACCTGTTAAACTGTTGATATAGACAGCTGTAGACCTCCTCCTCCTCCATGTTTCTCTACCACCTGTTAAACTGTTGATATAGACAGCTGTAGACCTCCTCCTCCTCCCATGTTTCTCTACCACCTGTTAAACTGTTGATATAGACAGCTGTAGACCTCCTCCTCCTCCATGTTTCTCTACCACCTGTTAAACTGTTGATATAGACAGCTGTAGACCTCCTCCTCCTCCTCTCTCCATGTTTCTCTACCACCTGTTAAACTGTTGATATAGACAGCTGTAGACCTCCTCCTCCATGTTTCTCTACCACCTGTCAAACTGTTGATATAGACAGCTGTAGTCCTCCTCCTCCATGACCACCTGTTAAACTGTTGATATAGACAGCTGTAGACCTCCTCCTCCTCCATGTTTCTCTACCACCTGTTAAACTGTTGATATAGACAGCTGTAGACCTCCTCCTCCTCCTCCATGTTTCTCTACCACCTGTTAAACTGTTGATATAGACAGCTGTAGACCTCCTCCTCCTCCTCCATGTTTCTCTACCACCTGTTAAACTGTTGATATAGACAGCTGTAGACCTCCTCCTCCTCCATGTTTCTCTACCACCTGTTAAACTGTTGATATAGACAGCTGTAGACCTCCTCCTCCTCCTCCATGTTAAACTCTAGACCTCCTCCTCCTCCACCACCTGTTAAACTGTTGATATAGACAGCTGTAGACCTCCTCCTCCTCCATGTTTCTCTACCACCTGTTAAACTGTTGATATAGACAGCTGTAGACCTCCTCCTCCATGTTTCCTCCTGTCAAACTGTTTCTCTACCTCCATGTTACCACCTGTTAAACTGTTGATATAGACAGCTGTAGACCTCCTCCTCCTCCATGTTTCTCTACCACCTGTTAAACTGTTGATATAGACAGCTGAATCCTCCTCCTCCATGTTTCTCTACCACCTGTTAAACTGTTGATATAGACAGCTGTAGACCTCCTCCTCCATGTTTCTCTACCACCTGTTAAACTGTTGATATAGACAGCTGTAGACGTCCTCCTCCTCCATGTTTCTCTTCCACCTGTTAAACTGTTGATATAGACAGCTGTAGACCTCCTCCTCCTCCTCCATGTTTCTCTACCACCTGTTAAACTGTTGATATAGACAGCTGTAGACCTCCTCCTCCTCCTCCATGTTTCTCTACCACCTGTCAAACTGTTGATATAGACAGCTGTAGACCTCCTCCTCCTCCATGTTTCTCTACCACCTGTTAAACTGTTGATATAGACAGCTGTAGACCTCCTCCTCCTCCATGTTTCTCTACCACCTGTTAAACTGTTGATATAGACAGCTGTAGACCTCCTCCTCCTCCTCCATGTTTCTCTACCACCTGTTAAACTGTTGATATAGACAGCTGTAGACCTCCTCCTCCTCCTCCTCCTCCATGTTTCATGTTTCTACCACCTGTTAAACTGTTGATATAGACAGCTGTAGACTCCTCCTCCTCCTCCATGTTTCTCTACCACCTGTTAAACTGTTGATATAGACAGCTGTAGTTTCTCTACCACCTGTTAAACTCCTCCTCCTCCATGTTTCTCTACCACCTGTTAAACTGTTGATATAGACAGCTGTAGACCTCCTCCTCCATGTTTCTCTACCACCTGTTAAACTGTTGATATAGACAGCTGTAGACCTCCTCCTCCTCCATGTTTCTCTACCACCTGTTAAACTGTTGATATAGACAGCTGTAGACGTCCTCCTCCTCCATGTTTCTCTACCACCTGTTAAACTGTTGATATAGACAGCTGTAGACCTCCTCCTCCTCCTCCATGTTTCTCTACCACCTGTTAAACTGTTGATATAGACAGCTGTAGACCTCCTCCTCCTCCATGTTTCTCTACCACCTGTTAAACTGTTGATATAGACAGCTGTAGACGTCCTCCTCCTCCATGTTTCTCTACCACCTGTTAAACTGTTGATATAGACAGCTGTAGACCTCCTCCTCCTCCATGTTTCTCTACCACCTGTTAAACTGTTGATATAGACAGCTGTAGACCTCCTCCTCCATGTTTCTCTACCACCTGTCAAACTGTTGATATAGACAGCTGTAGACGTCCTCCTCCTCCATGTTTCTCTACCACCTGTTAAACTGTTGATATAGACAGCTGTAGACCTCCTCCTCCTCCATGTTTCTCTACCACCTGTTAAACTGTTGATATAGACAGCTGTAGACCTCCTCCTCCATGTTTCTCTACCACCTGTTAAACTGTTGATATAGACAGCTGTAGACAGCTGTAGACATCCTCCTCCTCCTCCATGTTTCTCTACCACCTGTTAAACTGTTGATATAGACAGCTGTAGACCTCCTCCTCCATGTTTCTCTACCACCTGTTAAACTGTTGATATAGACAGCTGTAGACCTCCTCCTCCTCCATGTTTCTCTACCACCTGTCAAACTGTTGATATAGACAGCTGTAGACCTCCTCCTCCTCCATGTTTCTCTACCACCTGTTAAACTGTTGATATAGACAGCTGTAGACCTCCTCCTCCATGTTTCTCTACCACCTGTTAAACTGTTGATATAGACAGACCTCCTCCTCCTCCATGTTTCTCTACCAGATAGACAGCCTCCTCCTCCTCCATGTTTCTCTACCACCTGTTAAACTGTTGATATAGACAGCTGTAGACTCTACCACCCTCCTCCTCCTCCATGTTTCTCTACCACCTGTTAAACTGTTGATATAGACAGCTGTAGACCTCCTCCTCCATGTTTCTCTACCACCTGTCAAACTGTTGATATAGACAGCTGTAGACCTCCTCCTCCATGTTTCTCTACCACCTGTTAAACTGTTGATATAGACCTAGACCTCCTCCTCCATGTTTCTCTACCACCTGTCAAACTGTTGATATCTGAATCCATGTTTCTCTACCACCTGTTAAACTGTTGATATAGACAGCTGTAGACCTCCTCCTCCTCCTCCATGTTTCTCTACCACCTGTTAAACTGTTGATATAGACAGCTGTAGACCTCCTCCTCCTCCATACCACCTCCTCCTCCTCCATGTTTCTCTACCACCTGTTAAACTGTTGATATAGACAGATGTAGACCTCCTCCTCCAAGTTTCTCTACCACCTGTTAAACTGTTGATATAGACAGCTGTAGACCTCCTCCTCCATGTTTCTCTACCACCTGTCAAACTGTTGATATAGAAAGCTGTATACATCCTCCATGTTTCTCTACCACCTGTTAAACTGTTGATATAGACAGCTGTAGACCTCCTCCATGTTTCTCTACCACCTGTTAAACTGTTGATATAGACAGCTGTAGACGTCCTCCTCCAAGTTTCTCTACCACCTGTTGAACTGTTGATATAGACAGCTGTAGACCTTAATTAATGTCGATGATGTTTTTTTTTAAACGACGATGTTAAAATATGAATATTAAATATATTTTTGCTCTTGTGGAGGAGTTTGACTGTCTGAAATGTTACAAAGTTAACAATGAATATAGTCCATAGAGATGGATAGAGGACTCATCTTTGTATCTGTACCATAGAGCACAACAGTGGAGGTGTCATAATACCCATAACACCTAGCGGTCAGACCTGTCCACCATTCAATCATTCAAATGTATTTATAAAGCCCTTTTTATATCAACTGATATCTCAAAGTGCTGTACAGAAACCCAGCCTAAAACCCCCCAAAAGCAAGCAATGCAGGTGTAGAAGCACGGTGGCTAGGAAATACTCCCTAGAAAGGCTGGAACCTAGAAAGAAACCTAGAGAGGAACCAGGCTATGTTAGGTGGCCAGTCCTCTTTTGGCTGTGCCGGGTGGAGATTATAACAGAACATGGCCAAGATGTTCAAATGTTCATAAATGACCAGCAGGGTTAGATAATAATAATCACAGTGGTTGTAGAGAATTCAGCAAGTCAGCACATCAGGAGTAAATGTCAGTTGGCTTTTCATAGCCGATCATTCAGAGTTAGAGACAGCAGGGAGAGAGTGTGTTGAAAACAGCAGGTCCGGGACAAGGTAGCACGTCCAGTGAACAGGTCAGGGTTCCATAGCCGCAGGCAGAACTGTTGAAACTGGAGCAGCAGCACAACCAGGTGGACTGGGGACAACGAGGAGTCATCAGGCCAGGTAGTCGTGAGGCATGGTCCGAGGGCTCAGGTCCTCTGAGAAGAGAAAGAGCGAATTTGAGAGTGCATACTTAAATTCACACAGGACACCGGATAAGACAGGAGAAGTACTCCAGATATAACAAACTGACCCTAGCCCCCCGACACATAAACTACTGCAGCTTAGACAGGAGGGGTCGGGAGACACTGTGGCTCCGTCCGACGATACCCACGGACAGGGCAAGCCAGGCAGGATATAACCCCACCCACTTTGCCAAAGCACGGTCACCACACCACTAAAAAGATATCTTCAAACCACCAACTTACTACCCTGAGACATGGTCGAGTATAGCCCTTGAAGGTATCCCCCACGGCACGAACCCGAGAGGGGCACCAAACCTGGACAGGAAGATCAAGATCACGGCTTTTTCAAGAGAGGCTTTATTACTGCCACTTTTAGTGAGCTTGGTACACATCTGGTGTGTTACGCGGAGTGGAACAGGGGAACCCAAGAGCATTCTCAGACGAGGAGACTGGGATGAAGTAACCAAGGTTATTTATTGAAACACAGGGGGGAGATGGAGGGGTGGGACAGGTCAGGTCCGGAGGCTGAGGCTGGAGCGAGAGGGGTTGGGACAGGGTGAGGTCCGGAGGCTGAGGCTGGAGCGAGAGGGGTTGGGACAGGAACCAGGTCCGGGAGGCTGAGGCTGGAGCGAGAGGGGTTGGGACAGGATAAGCAGGTCCGGAGGCTGAGGCTGGAGCGAGAGGGGTTGGGACAGGATAAGCAGGTCCGGAGGCTGAGGCTGGAGCGAGAGGGGTTGGGACAGGATAAGCAGGTCCGGAGGCTGAGGCTAGGGGTTGGGAAATCAGGTCTGTAGGGAAATCCAAGGGAGTAGTAGAGTGGGGAATCCAGGACAGAGTAGCAGGATGATGAGACGTGGGACTGGAGACAGGGACCAGAGTCAGAGAGGGCAGAACTGTAGCGGAGAGGAAAACTGTGTCAGGTAAGGAAAACAGGCACAACAGGATCTGAATAGTAACAAACTGCTAGAAATGTAGACTGACTGAGCAGAGATTACGATCTGGCAGCATGGAAGTGGCAGGACTGAGTATTAGTAGGGGTATTGGTTATGGAACAGGTTGCAGCTGGTGGGAATCTGTTCTGACTCCAGCACACCTGTCTCCAACCACACACAGAGAGAGAGAGAGAGAGGGAAAGAGCACTGGGGGAGGTGGAAGGTCAAGGAGACACGGGATGAGCAGATGTGACACAATGGATAGGATGGCCAATAGGATGCCCAAGCACTTTCAGTAGTTTAGTTGGAATAGGGTCCAGTAGGCAGCTTGAAGGTTTAGAGGCCATTACTATTTTCATGAATGTGTCACTTGAGTGTCTCACTTGATCCTAGGTCCTGGCAGAGTTGTGCAGACTCAGGATAACTAAGCTTTGGAGGAATACGCAGATTTAAAGAGGAGTCCGTAATTTTCTTTCTAATGATCATGATCTTTTCGTCAAAGAAGTTCATGAATTTATCACTGCCGAATTGAAAACCTTCCTCTCTTGGGGAATGTTGCTTCTTCGTTAGCTTTGCAACCGTATCAAAAATACATGTTGGGTTGTTCTTATTCTCCTCAATTAAGTTGGTAAAATAATAGGATGATCGATCAGCAGTAAGGGCTCTTCGATAATTCACGGTACTGTCTTTCCAAGCTAATCGGAAGACTTCCAGTTTGGTGTGGCGCCATTTCAGTTCCAATTTTCTGGAAGCTTGCATCACGGCTCGGGTATTTTCTATATACGAGGGAGCAAGTTTCTTATGACAAATGTTTTTTGTTTAAAGGGGTGCGACTGCATCTAGGGTATTGTGCAAGGTTGCATTTAGTTCCTCAGTTAGTTGGTTAACCGATTGTGGTACTCTAACATCCTTGGATAGGCGGAGGGAGTCTGGAAGGGCATCTAGGAATCTTTGGGTTGTCCGAGAATTTATAGCATGACTTTTGATGATCCTTGGTTGGGGTCTGAGCAGATTATTTGTTGCGATTGCAAACGTAATAAAATGGTGATCCGATAGTCCAGGGTTATGAGGAAAAACATTAAGATCCATAATATTTATTCTACGGGACAAAACTAGATTCAGGGTATGACTGTTGACTGGGTTGACATTTGGGGGGTGGGTTGAAAATTGCTATCATAAGTGTTAGCAACGCGTCCGCCTTTGCGGGGTATATAGTCTCCCCCCTTTGCGGGGGATATAGTCTCCCCCTTTGCGGGGGATATAGCCTCCCCCCTTTGCGGGGGATATAGTCTCCCCCCTTTGCGGGGGATATAGTCTCCCCCCTTTGCGGGGGATATAGTCTCCCTCCTTTGCGGGGGATATAGGCTCCCCCCTTTGCGGGGGATATAGCCTCCCCCCTTTGCCGGGGATATAGCCTCCCCCCTTTGCGGGTGATATAGTCTCCCCCCTTTGCGGGTGATATAGTCTCCCCCCTTTGCGGGGGATATAGGCTCCCCCCTTTGCGGGGGATATAGTCTCCCCCCTTTGCGGGGGATATAGTCTCCCCCCTTTGCGGGGGATATAGTCTCCCCCCTTTGCGGGGGATATAGGCTCCCCCCTTTGCGGGGGATATAGGCTCCCCCCTTTGCGGGGGATATAGGCTCCCCCTTTGCGGGGGATATAGGCTCCCCCCTTTGCGTGGGATATAGTCTCCCCCCTTTGCGGGGGATATAGTCTCCCCCCTTTGCGGGTGATATAGTCTCCCCCCTTTGCGGGGGATATAGTCTCCCCCCTTTGCGGGGGATATAGTCTCCCCCCTTTGCGGGGGATATAGTCTCCCCCCTTTGCGGGTGATATAGCCTCCCCCTTTGCGGGGATATAGCCTCCCCCTTTGCGGGTGGGGGATATAGGCTCCCCCTTTGCGGGGGATATAGCCTCCCCCTTTGCCGGGATATAGCCTCCCCTTTGCGGGTGATATAGTCTCCCCCCTTTGCGGGTGATATAGTCTCCCCCCTTTGCGGGGGATATAGGCTCCCCCCTTTGCGGGGGATATAGTCTCCCCCCTTTGCGGGGGATATAGCCTCCCCCTTTGCGGGGATATAGCCTCCCCCCTTTGCGGGTGATATAGTCTCCCTCCTTTGCGGGGGATATAGGCTCCCCCCTTTGCGGGGGATATAGCCTCCCCCCTTTGCGGGGGATATAGTCTCCCCCCGGGGGATATAGTCTCCCCCTTTGCGGGGGATATAGGCTCCCCCCTTTGCGGGGGATATAGGCTCCCCCCTTTGCGGGGGATATAGGCTCCCCCCTTTGCGTGGGATATAGTCTCCCCCCTTTGCGGGGGATATAGTCTCCCCCCTTTGCGGGGGATATAGTCTCCCCCCTTTGCGGGTGATATAGTCTCCCCCTTTGCGGGTGATATAGTCTCCCCCCTTTGCGGGGGATATAGTCTCCCCCCTTTGCGGGGGATATAGTCTCCCCCCTTTGCGGGTGATATAGTCTCCCCCCTTTGCGGGGGATATAGTCTCCCCCCTTTGCGGGGGATATAGTCTCCCCCCTTTGCGGGGGATATAGTCTCCCCCCTTTGCGGGTGATATAGTCTCCCCCCTTTGCGGGTGATATAGTCTCCCCCCTTTGTGGGTGATATAGTCTCCCCCCTTTGCGGGTGATATAGTCTCCCCCCTCCAGGAGGAGAGGCCTGATTTAACACTTTTCAGTCTGGCGAATCACGTGTTTCAGTGATTGGTCATGTTTCTGCCAGGCCAATCACGTGTTTCAGTGATTGGTCATGTTTCTGCCAGGTCAATCACGTGTTTCAGTGATTGGTCATGTTTCTGCCAGGCCAATCACGTGTTTCAGTGATTGGTCATGTTTCTGCCAGGACAATCACGTGTTTCAGTGATTGGTCATGTTTCAGTCAGGCCAATCACGTGTTTCAGTGATTGGTCATGTTTCTGTCAGGCCAATCACGTGTTTCAGTGATTGGTAATGTTTCTGCCAGGTCAATCACGTGTTTCAGTGATTGGTCATGTTTCAGTCAGGCCAATCACGTGTTTCAGTGATTGGTCATGTTTCTGTCAGGCCAATCACGTGTTTCAGTGATTGGTCATGTTTCTGCCAGGCCAATCACGTGTTTCAGTGATTGGTCATGTTTCTGTCAGGCCAATCACGTGTTTCAGTGATTGGTCATGTTTCTGCCAGGTCAATCACGTGTTTCAGTGATTGGTCATGTTTCTGCCAGGCCAATCACGTGTTTCAGTGATTGGTCATGTTTTTGCCAGGTCAATCACGTGTTTCAGTGATTGGTCATGTTTCTGTCTGGCGAATCACGTGTTTCAGTGATTGGTCATGTTTCTGCCAGGTCAATCACGTGTTTCAGTGATTGGTCATGTTTCTGCCAGGCCAATCACGTGTTTCAGTGATTGGTCATGTTTTTGCCAGGCCAATCACGTGTTTCAGTGATTGGTCATGTTTTTGCCAGGCCAATCACGTGTTTCAGTGATTGGTCATGTTTCTGTCAGGCCAATCACGTGTTTCAGTGATTGGTCATGTTTCTGTCAGGCCAATCACGTGTTTCAGTGATTGGTCATGTTTCTGCCAGGTCAATCACGTGTTTCAGTGATTGGTCATGTTTCTGCCAGGCCAATCACGTGTTTCAGTGATTGGTCATGTTTCTGTCAGGCCAATCACGTGTTTCAGTGATTGGTCATGTTTCTGCCAGGCCAATCACGTGTTTCAGTGATTGGTCATGTTTCTGCCAGGCCAATCACGTGTTTCAGTGATTGGTCATGTTTCTGCCAGGCCAATCACGTGTTTCAGTGATTGGTCATGTTTCTGCCAGGCCAATCACGTGTTTCAGTGATTGGTCATGTTTCTGTCAGGCCAATCACGTGTTTCAGTGATTGGTCATGTTTCTGTCAGGCCAATCACGTGTTTCAGTGATTGGTCATGTTTCTGCCAGGTCAATCACGTGTTTCAGTGATTGGTCATGTTTCTGCCAGGCCAATCACGTGTTTCAGTGATTGGTCATGTTTTTGCCAGGTCAATCACGTGTTTCAGTGATTGGTCATGTTTCTGTCTGGCGAATCACGTGTTTCAGTGATTGGTCATGTTTCTGCCAGGTCAATCACGTGTTTCAGTGATTGGTCATGTTTTGCCAGGCCAATCACGTGTTTCAGTGATTGGTCATGTTTTTGCCAGGCCAATCACGTGTTTCAGTGATTGGTCATGTTTTTGCCAGGCCAATCACGTGTTTCAGTGATTGGTCATGTTTCTGTCAGGCCAATCACGTGTTTCAGTGATTGGTCATGTTTCTGTCAGGCCAATCACGTGTTTCAGTGATTGGTCATGTTTCTGCCAGGTCAATCACGTGTTTCAGTGATTGGTCATGTTTCTGCCAGGCCAATCACGTGTTTCAGTGATTGGTCATGTTTCTGTCAGGCCAATCACGTGTTTCAGTGATTGGTCATGTTTCTGCCAGGCCAATCACGTGTTTCAGTGATTGGTCATGTTTCTCCAGGCCAATCACGTGTTTCAGTGATTGGTCATGTTTCTGTCAGGCCAATCACGTGTTTCAGTGATTGGTCATGTTTCTGCCAGGCCAATCACGTGTTTCAGTGATTGGATTGGCCAATCACGTGTTTCAGTGATTGGTCATGTTTCTGCCAGGCCAATCACGTGTTTCAGTGATTGGTCATGTTTCAGTCAGGCCAATCACGTGTTTCAGTGATTGGTCATGTTTCTGTCAGGCCAATCACGTGTTTCAGTGATTGGTAATGTTTCTGCCAGGTCAATCACGTGTTTCAGTGATTGGTCATGTTTCAGTCAGGCCAATCACGTGTTTCAGTGATTGGTCATGTTTCTGTCAGGCCAATCACGTGTTTCAGTGATTGGTCATGTTTCTGCCAGGCCAATCACGTGTTTCAGTGATTGGTCATGTTTTCTGTCAGGCCAATCACGTGTTTCAGTGATTGGTCATGTTTCTGCCAGGTCAATCACGTGTTTCAGTGATTGGTCATGTTTCTGCCAGGCCAATCACGTGTTTCAGTGATTGGTCATGTTTTTGCCAGGTCAATCACGTGTTTCAGTGATTGGTCATGTTTCTGTCTGGCGAATCACGTGTTTCAGTGATTGGTCATGTTTCTGCCAGGTCAATCACGTGTTTCAGTGATTGGTCATGTTTCTGCCAGGCCAATCACGTGTTTCAGTGATTGGTCATGTTTTTGCCAGGCCAATCACGTGTTTCAGTGATTGGTCATGTTTTTGCCAGGCCAATCACGTGTTTCAGTGATTGGTCATGTTTCTGTCAGGCCAATCACGTGTTTCAGTGATTGGTCATGTTTCTGTCAGGCCAATCACGTGTTTCAGTGATTGGTCATGTTTCTGCCAGGTCAATCACGTGTTTCAGTGATTGGTCATGTTTCTGCCAGGCCAATCACGTGTTTCAGTGATTGGTCATGTTTCTGTCAGGCCAATCACGTGTTTCAGTGATTGGTCATGTTTCTGCCAGGCCAATCACGTGTTTCAGTGATTGGTCATGTTTCTGCCAGGCCAATCACGTGTTTCAGTGATTGGTCATGTTTCTGCCAGGCCAATCACGTGTTTCAGTGATTGGTCATGTTTCTGCCAGGCCAATCACGTGTTTCAGTGATTGGTCATGTTTCTGTCAGGCCAATCACGTGTTTCAGTGATTGGTCATGTTTCTGTCAGGCCAATCACGTGTTTCAGTGATTGGTCATGTTTCTGCCAGGTCAATCACGTGTTTCAGTGATTGGTCATGTTTCTGCCAGGCCAATCACGTGTTTCAGTGATTGGTCATGTTTTTGCCAGGTCAATCTGTTTCAGTGATTGGTCATGGTCCGAATCACGTGTTTCAGTGATTGGTCATGTTTCTGCCAGGTCAATCACGTGTTTCAGTGATTGGTCATGTTTCTGCCAGGCCAATCACGTGTTTCAGTGATTGGTCATGTTTTTGCCAGGCCAATCACGTGTTTCAGTGATTGGTCATGTTTTTGCCAGGCCAATCACGTGTTTCAGTGATTGGTCATGTTTCTGTCAGGCCAATCACGTGTTTCAGTGATTGGTCATGTTTCTGTCAGGCCAATCACGTGTTTCAGTGATTGGTCATGTTTCTGCCAGGTCAATCACGTGTTTCAGTGATTGGTCATGTTTCTGCCAGGCCAATCACGTGTTTCAGTGATTGGTCATGTTTCTGTCAGGCCAATCACGTGTTTCAGTGATTGGTCATGTTTCTGCCAGGCCAATCACGTGTTTCAGTGATTGGTCATGTTTCTGCCAGGCCAATCACGTGTTTCAGTGATTGGTCATGTTTCTGTCAGGCCAATCACGTGTTTCAGTGATTGGTCATGTTTCTGCCAGGCCAATCACGTGTTTCAGTGATTGGTCATGTTTCTGCCAGGCCAATCACGTGTTTCAGTGATTGGTCATGTTTCTGCCAGGCCAATCACGTGTTTCAGTGATTGGTCATGTTTCTGCCAGGCCAATCACGTGTTTCAGTGATTGGTCATGTTTCTGTCAGGCCAATCACACCATTCATTTTTTTCCCCATAGGGGATTTTAGAAACATTTACACTGAACAAAAATATAAGGTGGGAGGGATAATCTCATGAGGAGGGGAGGGGTGGAAGGAGTGGGAGGGAGGGTGGAAGGAGTAGGAGGGAGGAGTGGAAGGAGAGGTGGAAGGTGTAGGAGGGAGGGGTGGAAGGAGTGGGAGGGAGGGGTGGAAGGAGTGGGAGGGAGGGGTGGAAGGAGTAGGAGGGAGGAGTGGAAGGAGAGGTGGAAGGTGTAGGAGGGAGGGGTGGAAGGAGTGGGAGGGAGGGGTGGAAGGAGTGGGGAGAGAGGGGAGAGAGGGGTGGAAGGAGTAGGAGGGAGGGGTGGTGGACGGAGTGGGGAGAGAGGGGTGGAAGGAGTGGGGAGGGAGGGGTGGAAGGAGTAGGAGGGAGGGGTGGAAGGAGTAGGAAGGAGGGGTGGAAGGAGTAGGAGGGAGGGGTGGAAGGAGTAGGAGGGAGGGGTGGAAGGAGTAGGAGGGAGGGGTGGAAGGAGTGGGGAGGGAGGGGAGAGAGGAGGAGGAGGGAGGGGTGGAAGGAGTAGGAGGGAGGGGTGGAAGGAGTGGGGAGGGAGGGGTGGAAGGAGTAGGAGGGAGGGGTGGAAGGAGTAGGAGGGAGGGGTGGAAGGAGTGGGGAGGGAGGGGAGAGAGGAGGAGGAGGGAGGGGTGGAAGGAGTGGGGAGGGAGGGGGAGAGGAGGAGGAGGGAGGGGTGGTGGGAGGAGGAGGGAGGGGTGGTGGAAGGAGGAGGTGGAAGGAGCGGGGAGGAAGGGGAGAGAGGAGGAGGAGGGAGGGGTGGAAGGAGTGGGGAGGGAGGGGAGAGAGGAGGAGGTGGAAGGGGTGGGGAGGGAGGGGAGAGAGGAGGAGGAGGAAGGAGGAGGTGGAAGGAGGAGGAGGAGGAGGGAGGGGTGGAAGGAGTAGGGAGGAAGGGGAGAGAGGAGGAGGAGGAAGGAGGAGGTGGAAGGAGGAGGAGGAGGAGGACTTGGAAGGGGTGATGGGAGGAGGAGGAGGAGGAGGTGGAAGGGTTGTTTGGAGCAGGTTTTGGGAATGCTGTTCATTTGTAGTTTTTCTTCCCAGGTGGCTAAACAGGATGGGAGCAGTTCTGAGATGCTTTTGGGGGAAGTCTGTGCCTCTGGGTTACTGGAAATGCTGAATACAACAGGTGTAGTAGACCTTACAGTGAAATGCTGAATACAACAGGTGTAGTAGACCTTACAGTGAAATGCTGAATACAACAGGTGTAGTAGACCTTACAGTGAAATGCTGAATACAACAGGTGTAATAGACCTTACAGTGAAATGCTGAATACAACAGGTGTAGTAGACCTTACAGTGAAATGCTGAATACAACAGGTGTAGTAGACCTTACAGTGAAATGCTGAATACAACAGGTGTAGTAGACCTTACAGTGAAATGCTGAATACAACAGGTGTAGTAGACCTTACAGTGAAATGCTGAATACAACAGGTGTAATAGACCTTACAGTGAAATGCTGAATACAACAGGTGTAGTAGACCTTACAGTGAAATGCTGAATACAACAGGTGTAGTAGACCTCACAGTGAAATGCTGAATACAACAGGTGTAGTAGACCTTACAGTGAAATGCTGAATACAACAGTTGTAGTAGACCTCACAGTGAAATGCTGAATACAACAGGTGTAGTAGACCTCACAGTGAAATGCTGAATACAACAGGTGTAGTAGACCTCACAGTGAAATGCTGAATACAACAGGTGTAGTAGACCTCACAGTGAAATGCTGAATACAACAGGTGTAGTAGACCTTACAGTGAAATGCTGAATACAACAGGTGTAGTAGACCTCACAGTGAAATGCTGAATACAACAGGTGTAGTAGACCTCACAGTGAAATGCTGAATACAACAGGTGTAGTAGACCTTACAGTGAAATGCTGAATACAACATGTGTAGTAGACCTCACAGTGAAATGCTGAATACAACAGGTGTAGTAGACCTCACAGTGAAATGCTGAATACAACAGGTGTAGTAGACCTCACAGTGAAATGCTGAATACAACAGGTGTAGTAGACCTCACAGTGAAATGCTGAATACAACAGGTGTAGTAGACCTCACAGTGAAATGCTGAATACAACAGGTGTAGTAGAGCTCACAGTGAAATGCTGACTTTACAAGCCCTTAACCAACAACGCCGTTTCAAGAAAAATATGTGTTAAGCCAAAAATACATAGGTAAAGAATAAAAATGACAAATAGTTAAAGAGCAGCAGTCAAATAACAGTAGCGATATATACAGGTGGTACCGGTACAGAGTCAATGTGGGGGGGCACCGGTTAGTCGAGGTAATTGAGGTAATGTGTACTTGTAGGTAGAGTTAAAGTGACCATGTATAGATAAAAAACAGAGAGTAGCAGCAGCAGCATAAAATAGTGTGGGGAGGGGGGGGGGTTCAACGCTGTGTGTTTATGGGTAAGGTTAGGCCCTGACTGTTTGTGTTGTTAAGAGGATTCTAGAACAGGTCAGTTGGTTTCTTACTGTCCCCTGAGGATTCTAGAACAGGTCAGTTGGTTTCTTACTGTCACATGAGGATTCTAGAACAGGTCAGTTGGTTTCTTACTGTCACATGATAATTCTAGAACAGGTCAGTTGGTTTCTTACTGTCACATGAGGATTCTAGAACAGGTCAGTTGGTTTCTTACTGTCACATGAGGATTCTAGAACAGGTCAGTTGGTTTCTTACTGTCACATGAGGATTCTAGAACAGGTCAGTTGGTTTCTTACTGTATTCTGGTGATCTGAGTCAGATCTATTATTTAATATATGCTGTTGAATATCCCATGTTTCTTGAAAAAACGTGTTTCAAATGTATTTACATCCCTGTCAGTGAGCATTTCTCCTTTTTCAAGACAATCCATCCACCTGACAGGTGTGGCATATCAAGAAGCTGAATAAACAGCATGATCATTACACAGGTGCACCTTGTGCTGGGGGACAATAAAAGGCCACTTTAAAATGTGCAGTGTTGTCACACAACACAAGGTCACAGATGTCTCATGTTTTGAGGGAACGTGCAATTGGCATGCTGACTGCAGGAATGTCCACCAGAGCTGTTGCCAGATAATTAAATGTTGATTTCTCTACCATAAGCCGCCTCCAAAATCGTTTTAGAGAATTTAGAGGTAAAGATCTATAGACCATTCACTAGAGGTTTAGTATAGAGAACTATAATCATGCTGCTCTATCTGACAGTATAGAGAACTATAATCATGCTGCTCTATCTGACAGTATAGAGAACTATAATCATGCTGCTCTATCTGACAGTATAGAGAACTATAATCATGCTGCTCTATCTGACAGTATAGAGAACTATAATCATGCTGCTCTATCTGACAGTATAGAGAACTATAATCATGCTGCTCTATCTGACAGTATAGAGAACTATAATCATGCTGCTCTATCTGACAGTATAGAGAACTATAATCATGCTGCTCTATCTGACAGTATAGAGAACTATAATCATGCTGCTCTATCTGACAGTATAGAGAACTATAATCATGCTGCTCTATCTGACATTATAGAGAACTGTAATCATGCTGCTCTATCTGACAGTATAAAGAACCCCCTACTCTGTCAGATCTCAGCCTTATCTCAGGGTAGTAAGATAGTGGTCTGTTGATATCCCTCTAGTCGTGTTGGGGCTGTGGGCATCCTGCCTGGTTGGCCCTGTCCGGAGGTAACTTTAGATGGGGCCCTGAACCCTCCTGTCTTAGAGCCCAGTATCTATGTTGCATAGCCAGGGAGTTAAGGTCAGTTTGTCTGATCTGTGTGTTCATAGGTATGCTCCCAGCCTGTCCAACTGGTTTCTGTCTCCCCTCCTGGGGGCAACCACACCATGCTGCTGATTCAGTTTCTGCTGTTCTACCTGCGACTATTGAAGCCTGACCTGTTCACAGGACCTTAATGGCCACATGTAGCCTACTCTTAAATCTCTATCTGGTACAGCCAGAAAAGGACTGGCCACCCATCAGAGCCTGGTTCCTCTCTAGGTTTCTAATCTCCACCAGGCACAGCCAGAAGAGGACTGGCCCTCCCCTCAGAGCCTGGTTCCTCTCTAGGTTTCTTTCCTAGTTTAGGGCCTTTCTAGGGAGTTGTTCCTAGCCACTGTGCTTCTACAGCTGCATTGCTTGCTGTTTGGTGTTTTTAGGCTGGATTTCTGTACAGCACTTTGTGACATCAGCTGGGCTTTATGAATAAATGTGATTGATCCCTCACTTTGTATGCGTTGTTTGTTTTCAGCTGGGTTTGTTAAGGGTCAGGAGTCAGTTTTTGATTTTGGTTAGTCGTTATGCGGGTCTTTTTTTTTTTAAGGCGTGATTGACGCTCATGAATGGCATGAATGAATGAATGGTCAAACGAGTCCCGCAAGTTAGAGCCACACTGGTTGGTCAAGTGTCATTTTCTGTCATCGTACAAAACCCCCTCTGCCCAGGAGTTGCTCATCTTTACTTCTCAGAAAGAGAGGAGTTATTTGTGCATATTTTTTCATCTGAGTAGTCTACAGGTCCTAGCAGACACAACGTCTCTGATATTCTCAGGTAAGAAGCAGCTTCGGTGAATTTGATTGTCATGATTGCTTGTTCAAATTGTATATACATTTTTCTTCCTATTTCAAGACCTTAGTAGTCTTAGACCTAACTATGCAACTGAAAGCTGCTACATCTGTTATTAATGGGATGCTATAGGTATGAACCCATAGATGTAGGTTAACTGTTGCCATCTGTTATTAATGGGATGCTATAGGTGTAAACCCATAGATGTAGGTTAACTGTTGCCATCTGTTATTAATGGGATGCTATAGGTATAAACCCATAGATGTAGGTTAACTGTTGCCATCTGATATTAATGGGATGCTATAGGTGTAAACCCATAGATGTAGGTTAACTGTTGCCATCTGATATTAATGGGATGCTATAGGTGTAAACCCATAGATGTAGGTTAACTGTTGCCATCTGTTATTAACGGGATGCTATAGGTGTAAACCCATAGATGTAGGCTAACTGTTGCCATCTGTTATTAATGGGATGCTATAGGTGTAAACCCATAGATGTAGGTTAACTGTTGCCATCTGTATAAACCTATAGATGTAGGTTAACTGTTGCCATCTGTTATTAATGGGATGCTATAGGTGTAAACCCATAGATGTAGGTTAACTGTTGCCATCTGTTATTAATGGGATGCTATAGGTGTAAACCCATAGATGTAGGTTAACTGTTGCCATCTGTATAAACCTATAGATGTAGGTTAACTGTTGCCATCTGTTATTAATGGGATGCTATAGGTGTAAACCCATAGATGTAGGCTAACTGTTGCCATCTGTTATTAACGGGATGCTATATGTATAAACCCATAGATGTAGGTTAACTGTTGCCATCTGTATAAACCCATAGATGTAGGTTAACTGTTGCCATCTGTATAAACCTATAGATGTAGGTTAACTGTTGCCATCTGTATAAACCCATAGATGTAGGCTAACTGTTGCCATCTGCATAAACCTATAGATGTAGGTTAACTGTTGCCATCTGTATAAACCTATAGATGTAGGTTAACTGTTGCCATCTGTATAAACCTATAGATGTAGGTTAACTGTTGCCATCTGTATAAACCTATAGATGTAGGTTAACTGTTGCCATCTGTATAAACCCATAGATGTAGGTTAACTGTTGCCATCTGTATAAACCCATAGATGTAGGTTAACTGTTGCCATCTGTATAAACCCATAGATGTAGGTTAACTGTTGCCATCTGTATAAACCT
The DNA here is from genome assembly GCF_021184085.1 of Oncorhynchus gorbuscha. NCBI lineage: Eukaryota > Metazoa > Chordata > Actinopteri > Salmoniformes > Salmonidae > Oncorhynchus > Oncorhynchus gorbuscha. The sequence continues at coordinate 343,567 of NW_025745222.1, read as the reverse complement.
ATAGATGTAGGTTAACTGTTGCCATCTGTATAAACCTATAGATGTAGGTTAACTGTTGCCATCTGTATAAACCTATAGATGTAGGTTAACTGTTGCCATCTGTATAAACCTATAGATGTAGGTTAACTGTTGCCATCTGTATAAACCTATAGATGTAGGTTAACTGTTGCCATCTGTATAAACCTATAGATGTAGGTTAACTGTTGCCATCTGTTATTAATGGGATGCTATAGGTGTAAACCCATAGATGTAGGTTAACTGTTGCCATCTGTATAAACCTATAGATGTAGGTTAACTGTTGCCATCTGTTATTAATGGGATGCTATAGGTGTAAACCCATAGATGTAGGTTAACTGAAAGCTACATCTGTTATTAATGGGATGCTATAGGTATAAACCCATAGATGTAGGTTAACTGTTGCCATCTGTTATTAATGGGATGCTATATGTATAACCCCATAGATGTAGGTTAACTGTTGCCATCTGTTATTAATGGGATGCTATAGGTATAAACCCATAGATGTAGGTTAACTGTTGCCATCTGTTATTAATGGGATGCTATATGTATAAACCCATAGATGTAGGTTAACTGTTGCCATCTGTTATTAATGGGATGCTATAGGTATAAACCTATAGATGTAGGTTAACTGTTGCTATCTGTATAAACCCATAGATGTAGGTTAACTGTTGCCATCTGTTATTAATGGGATGCTATAGGTGTAAACCCATAGATGTAGGTTAACTGTTGCTATCTGTATAAACCCATAGATGTAGGTTAACTGTTGCCATCTGATATTAATGGGATGCTATAGGTGTAAACCCATAGATGTAGGTTAACTGTTGCCATCTGTTATTAACGGGATGCTATAGGTGTAAACCCATAGATGTAGGTTAACTGTTGCCATCTGATATTAATGGGATGCTATAGGTGTAAACCCATAGATGTAGGCTACAATCCAGACTACAATAAATGGATTCCTAAAGAAAATCAAATCCAAACCTGTCCAAAAGAGCACTCTTCCTTGGCTAAATGGAGAAATCTGGAAATTGATGAAAGAACGAGATTATGCTCTAAAAATAGCCCTACAATCTAAATTAGAGCATGACAGACGTAGGTTTACCATGTTGAGAAATAAGGTGATAAAAGAAATCAGACAGTCCAAGGCAAACTTTTTTATTAACATAATTGGTGAAGCAAAGGGAAATTCTAAATTGATATGGGAGAATCTAAAAAAGTTAACAGGGAAAGACCATAGTAACACTGCAAAAAGACTAGAAATCATGGTGAATAACAATCTAACACAGGATGCAGTTGAAATAGCAACAGCCTTCAATTCCTACTTTATTGACTCTGTCAGGTTACTGACACAGAACCCCTCCACTGGTTTCTTGGGCTCAGTGCTAGTGAATGACACTCAACCTGTCTTCATCATAAGGGAGGTTTCTGAGTCAAAGGTGAACAAGGTGATTAGCTCACTAAAGAACTCTAAAGCCAAAGATGTGTTTGGGATGGACTCTACCTTTCTTAAAAACTACAAAGAGTCACTCATTGGCCCCATTACTAAGGTCACCAACACATCTATTGGTCTCGGTGTGTTTCCAAGGTTATGGAAGTCAGCCATAATAACGGCCATCTTTAAATCAGGCGACCCTGCTGACGTGAGTAACTACAGGCCCATTAGTATACTACCTGTGGCGTCAAAGGTTGTTGAAAAGTGTGTAGCAGAACAACTGATTGCCCACCTCAACAACAGCCCCTTCACATTACACTCCATGCAGTTTGGCTTCAGAGCGAAACACTCCACAGAAACGGCCAACTGCTTTCTTCTGGAAAATGTGAAGTCCAAGATGGACAAAGGGGGTGCTGTTGGGGCTGTGTTTCTGGACCTAAGGAAGGCTTTTGATGCTGTTAACCATGAGATTCTCATCACAAAATTGTCCAAGTTCAACTTTTCCCCTGATGCCTTGAGATGGATGAAATCATACCTTGAAGGCAGAACTCAGTGTGTCAGAGTGAGCAATGAGCTGTCGCCCACTCGTAGCTATGATGTGGGCGTGCCCCAAGGGTCAATACTGGGGCCCCTCCTGTTCAGCCTGTACATTAATGATCTGCCTTCTGTCTGTACTGGGTCTGAAGTTCAAATGTATGCAGATGATACAGTGATATATGTGCATGCAAAGAGCAAACAACAAGCTGCACAAGAACTCACTACTGTAATGGTCCAGGTTACAAAGTGGCTCAGTGACTTGTGTTTGCATCTCAATGTGAAAAAAACTGTTTGCATGTTCTTCACAAAGAGGGCAACAGATGCTACTGAGCCAGATGTCTATGTGTCAGGGGAGAAGCTCCAGGTGGTATCCGATTTTAAGTACCTTGGCATCATACTTGAATCCAACCTCTCTTTTAAAAAGCATGTGAAAAAGGTAATTCAAATAACTAAATTCAATCTAGCTAATTTCCGATTTATACAAAATTGTTTGATTACAGAGGTAGCAAAACTGTACTTCAAATCTATGATACTCCCCCACTTAACATATTGCTTGACTAGTTGGGCCCAAGCTTGCTGTACAACATTAAAACCTATTCAGTCTGTCTACAAACAGGCTCTCAAAGTGCTTGATAGGAAGCCCAAAAGCCATCATCATTGTCACATCCTTAGAAAACATGAGCTCTTGAGTTGGGAAAATCTTGTGCAATACACCGACGCATGTCTTGTATTCAAGATCCTAAATGGCCTGGCTCCCCCTCCACTCAATATTTTTGTTAAACAGAAAACCCAGACATATGGCAGCAGATCCACAAGGTCTGCCATGAGAGGTGACTGTATAGTTCCCCTAAGGAAAAGCACCTTTAGTAAATCTGCATTCTCTGTGAGAGCTTCCCATGTCTGGAATACACTGCCATCAGACACACATAACTGCATGAAGACATGGCTAAAGGTCAATCAGATTTGTGAACATGGTCCCTAGCTGTGTGTTGCCGCTTTCCATGTTGTCTGTTGTCTGTAGCTTGTGAGGTGTGGAAACACTTTGTTGCTTTTATTAATTTTGTCTTGTTGCTTTTTGTTCTATGTTGCTCTGTCTGTATGCTACGTCTTGCTTGTCCTATGTTGCTCTGTCTGTATGCTATGTCTTGCTTGTCCTATGTTGCTATGTCTTGCTTGTTCTATGGTGCTATTGTCTATATTGTAATTGTTTTTAATAACCTGCCCAGGGACTGTGGTTGAAAATTAGCCGGCTGGCTAAAACCGGCACTTTTACTGAAACGCT